>NC_088304.1:14700532-14917649 GCF_032854445.1 Liolophura sinensis | reverse complement strand
CACTGTCAGTTTGGTCGCTGTTTGACACCATGCCTGTCTCACCGAAGCCTACCCTGATAACAGCGTCTTAGCTGATAGCAGGACAACATGAAAGCAACCCTGCCGATGTTTTATTTTATAGTGCTATATTTTCTGGTCGGAATTGTTTTCGAGAAACAAACGTATACTTTTTATTATTCTGTCGTAGTCGTGACGTACGTCCGTAATATTTAGCATCGCATTTTAACACATCCTGTAAAACACATCATGGTTTTGTCCAGAATTAGGTCACGCCCCTTTACAACGTTCGGTTGGACGAAAACAACGTGTCAGGGAAAGTGGGGGCGTTTTTTGCTGTTAATCTATACCGCAATGCCGTTTTTGTTATAATTACGAAAACAATTTGCTGCTACCAAGGTAATAGAATAGAAATAATGTTCGCGTCAGGATAGTCTAACGGTAGTTTTACCTTAAATTGATGTCGAAGAGTTTACAAATTTTAGGTCTCAGGTTTCGCCTTCGACCTAAAATATAAACTCTTCCACATCGATCTGATGTAAAACTACCGTTAGACTACTCTGACGCTTCGCCTTCGACCTAAAATATAAATAAATATAAATTGCACCATACACCCCCCACCCACCCACCCCCCCCCCCCCCCCCCCCCACACACACACACAAAAACAAGAATTTCGGAAGGGGAGCTAATAAAGGAAGCAGGCGAGACACGAGGAGTGACTACAGAGATTCACGATCAAGTGTCGTGGGAATCTCAAAAACCGTCAGGAGGTATCGATGCTATTCTAATCTCTGGGTTACTGAATCATGATCAAATCGTTATCTTTCATATACATTGCTCTTTCCACCTGGGGACAAGGTTGAAGTAGTCATATGGCCGCATTGCATTTTCATAGAATTTAGTGTACATGTGTACTGAGACTTGACTTTGAAATAAGGGTGTTCACTTTGTCATCCGATTTTAAATTTAGTCAGTTTAATATCAATAACTCTTGATATCATTATCAGGATTATTTCTTTCTCAAAGTGTCTTCTTTTGTTAAAATGTCAACATATTTCTCACGCTATCTTAATGCCCAAACCATGAAGACAACTACTTCCGGGTTAACCAGTACGTACACACATCCCTTCCCGAAGAGATGACACGAGGAGAGACAAGACAGTTAATAATGACAATAATTAACGACATGAGTTCCAGTCCCTGCGCTCTATGATATATTACTAAAATTATTTCCATTTGTCTTGCTCTATTTCCACAATTTCTGCCGTGGTATCCCCACATCCCAGAGGTTTCGATTGTATTAAAACAAATTAATAGAACATCTGGGGCCGATCCCTCGAATCAGAATTTAAAACTATTTTTAATATAACACACATTTTATATCTATATATTTGTCTTTGTCAACGTATTACACAAGTTGCCAATCTTAATGTCTACTGTCAAATGAATAATGTTAAAACAATGCACATTTCATATTTTGGCTTAGGTGAAACCTGGCTGTGCAGAGTCGCCTCCCTGAACTGGATTTCTTTTTGGTAAACCTAAATCCAACAGTAGGAAGAAATGCTCAGACTTCCTCTCCGGCCGTATGTGCATGGGAAGGTCTGTCAGCAACCTGCGGATGGTCGTAGGTTTATTCCGGGCTTTGTCCGGTTTCCTTCCCCCATACAGCTGGCCGCCATCGTACAAGTGATATATTCTTGAATATGGCATAAAACACCAATGGAATAAATAAATGAATTAATATTTAGACATATGCAAGGATATTTAAATGTGACAGCACCTGCAAAATTTAGACGCTTTTGTGTGAGAAAAATGGGTTTAAATGTGGAGGGGGTGTGATGGGACACCAGTGATATGTGTGTTTATGACAGAGATTGATCTACATATATGTGTACAGTTACTCCAGAATAACTGGCAGATTGAATCGGAAACATGTTTGAGCTGATACCAAATCAGGAACACTAAGGTCGTAGATGAAATGAACATCTTAATGTCGTTCAGATCCTAATCTACACAATAATACACATCACACATGGTCACGAGTTACTTGTTGTATTTATTTATCTGATAGGTGTTTTACGCCGTACTCAACAATATTTTACTTATACGACGGCGGCCAGCATTATGGTGGGAGGAAACCGGGCAGAGCCCGGGGGAAACCCACGACCTTCAGCAGGTTGCTGACAGACCGTTCTACGTACGACATCATTCTGGTCTTTATAGGCCTACAAGAACGGAGTAGCTGCCCAGAATGAAGAGCATTTTATCACTGTTCTTAGCGTTACGTTATCTTATTTTTCCCTTTTTAAAGATGAGGAAAAGACTGAAATTGAGCATATGTCAAACGGGAGACCAAGCAAGTACATGTAGTTCAATTCACTTCATTCCTTTTTAAATGTCTTCCCACCGAATCAAATGCGTTTGAAACTTTATATTCTGCGATGGTTTCTTATGACTATACTGTAACCAGTGACATCACCTCAGGTTGTGACCAGCGACACCACATCAGGTTGTGACTAGTGACTCCACGCTAGGTTGTGACCGGTGACGCCATGTCAGGTTGTCACCACTGACCCCACGTCAGGTTGTGAGCAGTCACATCAGGTTGTGATCAGTGACACCACGTCAGGTTGTAACTAATGACGCCAGGCTAGGTTGTGACAAATCACGCCACGTCAAGCTGTGAGCTGCCACGTCAGGTTGTGACTAGTGACGACACTTCAGGTTGTGACTAGTGACGCCATGTCAGGCTGTGACCAGTGACGTCACGTCAGGTTGTGAAGTCATGTCATGTCAGGTTGTGACTTGTGACGTCACATTGTGACCAGTGACGCCATGCCAGGCTGTGACCAGTGACGCCACACCAGGTTTTTGCCACTTAAATACATATACTGCTAGATTTCTGCAATCAACATGAGCACAAATATAGGGGTGTGATGGATCTTTAAACGAACTATTTGTAGAATCCGATGTTTCTGAAAAAGTTCTGATAAAAAATCGATTTGTTTTCGGGATCAGTTTTTAATGTCTTCCATCTGAGATATATAGTTTATTTTCATTTTTCTTTTCCTTTAACTCTGATCCCGTTACATTTCTCTCCGGGTATTCAAGAAAGAGCGAAATCGAATACTTGTTTCACAGACCGCCATAAATAATCCTGGTTAGTTTTAATCTACCATAGAGCCAATCAAAGGTTCTTGTTTGTCTCTGGCCACATAATAATGTTTTGTTTAATGCGTATCTCTTCAGTTTTAATCGCCACCCAAATGCTAACGTCTAAAGTTGTTACCCCAACGTTAATAAGACATACTTTTCATACCGGCAAAAGTTATATGTATGACATGAAAAATTAACCCCAGCAAAAATGTATTTAAGAAGTATGCTTTCTTTCGTTACCGATGAATGTTATTCTTTTAGACTTTATCTAAAGTATTATTTGTTGTAGATGTTATTTGCTTCCTAATTATATTGTACGCCCCACTGTGAGCAAGTTCGTCACTAACTTGTCAAAAGTCAGTGGTTTGCGATGGGTACTTCTGTTTTGGCGTACCATAAAACTGACCATCATCTGAAAATTGAAAACTTTTTAAGTTTGGCGTCAAGTATATATTATAATATAACACTCATAATGAAAAGGGCAGATTAGCGATTGCTACCAACTATCCAATTAACTAAGAATCAGCCCTTAAGTAAGAATGCATAGAGTTTCCATTTATCCAAACTGACACTTTCAAAGGTTTGCGGTTTGTTGTTGTATGTTTCTCTCCATAGCTTTCTAACAGGTCTTGATAATGAGGTATACTATGTTTTGTATAGCATAACTGGAAGGGACAAGTGACTTCATGGCACCGTCGTTTCTGTCATCGACAGAAGAATTAGTATTGAAAGACGAATAGCTTAAAGTCACTATTAGCCCTTTCGTCATCAAAACTTTTTGAAGAAGCTTTCAAACGGAAAATTGGCCTTTGAGATTTATTCACGAAAGACAAGCATGCTAGCTCAACGAAATGCCACTCTTAGGCCGCCACCCTTTTACATAATGGCCATATACGTTGCCAACCACATCCATAATCGACTGAATGCTGTTTCTGAGAAAATATTCACACTATTCTAGGAATTTCATTGGTCGAAGTGCCTCAATGGTGTGATAAATCGTCGGAGTTACCGTACCCAACACTGATTTGCTGCCGCAGCACATCGATAATTGATACAAACTGGCGGTGTGCTAGGATGAATCCCACACGGCCTGACCTGCAGCTGCAATGTGTGGACTGCCCAACCTGTGGAGCGCATTGTGGCAAGATTTTCTTGTCTGAAATCTCTGAAGTCAGAAACCGTTATCTACAACGAGGCGTAACGGTAAGGGCTAGAAGTATTCCCTGGTATGTGCCAAGACAGAACATCACACCGGCTACAAAACCAAACACCCGGGCCTGTTTAATGGTTGGAGATTCTGTGAGAGATCATACTATTTTCTGGTCCGTATACACGGCACTAGGTTTTGCGTTCACTACTTATGTTTGCCTTTCAGGATCTTCAAGGTCTCGCCAAAGGTCGGGGGTGTACTCCGGGCACACCGGTTTCCTCCACCCTTAAAACGAGCTGTCATATTTGTCAAATAATTTTTAATATGGTGTTAAACATTAATCAAATAAATGAAAACAAGTTAATGCGATTGATGTACGTAAACAAAAGGAATGCTCTGGAAACGTGATTGAAGTTAAATTGCTTTAGCCAAACGCTTGAGGTGTTTCCTTGTTTTCTTTCGCAGTTTACAAGCAAATTTCATTTACATGAACATGCATTTCCAGTGGTCGGGTGCATTGGTGGAGGAAACCGGACAGAATCTAGCGAATACCTCCGTAAACTTCTGAAGTAAAAACCTCCTTCAAACTAGCTGAAGCTGGTTTCGAACCTAAGTCATCATTGATAGCGTATTTTTGACCTGAACTGAACTATTATAGAAAGCTGGAGAAAGTTACGAATAACTAAAAATTAATAACTAAATTCAATAACCAACAATCAACAAATCACCTTATAACCAAAACCAAGCAGCAAAATTAATCCTGGGCGAATAACTAATAATCAACTGAAGACTAATCCAATAACCGAAAACCAACCAACAAAATTAATCCTGGGCGAATAACCAGAAATCAACTTAAAAATCGTCCAATAACCAAAACCTACCAGCAAAGTTAATCCTGGATGAATAACTAATAATCAACCAGAAAACTCATCCAATAACCAAAATCAATCAGCAAATTAATAGTGAACCAATAACTAATAATCAACAAGCAAATTGGGCCTAATTCAACAAGATAATCTGTCAACCATTACCAGTAAGTAAGAATGCAAACAGTCGCCATTAATCCCTTCTAAGACTGGTTGCCTGTTTGTCGTTACCGTTTGGGTTTATTAAGGTTTCTATCAATTCTTAAGCATCAGACATAATATCGGATCCCACATAACTGGCGGGTGCAAGCGTTAAAATAAAATACAAGAGATTCCTGAGCGAGCTTCCCGAGGAGCGAGAAAGTTGCAAATGAGCCTTTCGATAAGGATTTTTACATGACAGAGAAATCTTTGAAGGATTGTTCACTTGCCCGCACTCCTGAGCTTCACTGTCAGGTTTCAAATGAATATTTATTTCCTTGAAGTCCCCATTGTGCCTCAGTGCAGCAGAGCAATCCAGTTGGTGTCGTGTTTAAAATAGCTTGTCGATGGAGTAGCACAGTGCAGAATGCCATTTGTTATCTGCTCACGTGGTATTATTTCAGTGTATGCGACATACAGAGCGGATCTTAGTTATGATTCGAACCCGTGACCTCACTGATCAATAGCTGAAAATCTTGACTTCGGTACTTATTTTTATTTGGCTTTAGAAGGAAGAAAAAGTGAGAGATTGTGGTTAGAATTTATTTATTTGATTAGTGTTTTACACCGAAATCAAGAATATTTCACTTATACGACGGCGGCTAACATTATGGTGGGTGGAAACCCGGCAGAGCCCGGGGGAAACCCACGACCAGCAGCAGGTTGCTGCAGACCTTCCCACCAACTGAGCCACGGAGGCCTCTTGCGGTTAAGATCAGCCAAACTCCTTGAGTCAACGAGGGCACTATGGGATAGCCCTGAAATTAAAATTTATGATCGATTTTTTTGGTGGTAATTTTATTACGTCGCCTACACCCTTGATAACGTGGAAAAGAGTAATGTTTAAAATTAGGAAGATATTAAAACCCGGATAAACGGACTTTCTATCTATGAGATGAACAAATGAACACGTTGAAAATGAAGCTATATGTTTTAATAAAATAAGAGCTTTGATGAATACGGTTAAGCTGTGAGCTGGGAGTGATTGGCACGGGAAGGTCCAGGTTAGAACTCATAGCTAACAATCCTTTAATGTTTCTCTAGGGACACATGTCAGTCATAGGTTGTCCGCCACATTACATGCATCTTTAAAAACCCCGTTCAGTCATAACAATGTCAGAACATAATTTTGATTGGTCAAGTCTTGAGAGACCCATACAATTTGTGGATGATTAACCTGCCTTGCTCTTACCGTTACGCCAAGCGGATGTGGGCGTGTGGCGCGAACTAGCCACCATAGGAAGAGTCCCCCAGGTGTTTGAGATACGGGATGGTACATTTTGAAATCTCACTGGTATAAAACAACGTTATTCTCTTCCGGAGAACTGCTGACTGCTTGGTACGAGGAGGTGAGTGGGTTTGACCTATACGGCGTTTGTATTTTGACTTTTAGCAGTACATTTCGCCGATCAGGTATACAGGGGTTTTCGATACAGGGATAGCCTTCGGTGAAAAAAGAAGACAAGAACAAAAGAGCAAAGCAAGAGTCAATGGCTTGTAAAACATGTATATTTTCCCGCCATATATGTTCAATTATTTAGAAAGTTTATTTACATTCTGTCAATATTCATTTTCCTATTTAATTTCATTTTCATGACTAAATCATTGCTAACATTTTTTGCATCTTAGCTGCTTTATGTTGGAATTGTGAGAATGTCAGAATGATGAAAACAAACCTGGTGATTATTTTTTATGTGCTGTATGGGTTACTTAATTAATCAAAATTACCTTTTGTGCAGAATCTCCGTTTTATGTTTATCCATGTGGTATTTTCAAGCAAGAGATATTTCACTGACAACTGAAGATTTATACAACAGGCGTAACAGCATGTTCTTACAAGGTGATTCTAGTATCATTATAAACATCTACTGAAATCTATGACAGGATTTCAAGTTTGACAGATAGCTTTTTTACGCCCTCGCTCCATACATGCGCTTCGCCTCCAGATCACCCACGTCTGCAGGCTGAATTTGAGGTTTACGTGCCCAAATGAAAAGTGTGCTTTTGCAACGAGAGTTCGTCTGAAATGGAGTACGAAATGATTCAGTCCTGACAGGAAGGTAGCCGCAACAGGAGAGTCGGAAAGCATTTTCTTTCTCGGTAAGTTAAAGTTTTTGTCAATCGTCAAGTTTTCAGGTCGAATTATTAACACATACATTTTCCATTTATTGTGGCCGTGGTAAAGAAATTTGTTTTGAGAGAAGTAGTTTGGGGTTATGTATTTTATATGGAAATTTTCGTGTCTGAATTAATTTACCAAAGATGTAAAAATTACTTTTCGTTTGGTTTTATGAATAACAGCCTAATTCACGATCTTAAAGAAAAAAAATGAAAAGAAATATTAGCCTGAAAGTTATAATATATTAACTTGATTTTTTGCCTCACTGGTAATTTGCGGAAACTCTTATAGTTTTGAATACATTTTGTTTTTCTTTTATTATTATTAATCTGCATAGAAAGCAAACAAAATGTCATTCCGTCCACATTGTTGTTAAACACTGTATTCATTTGAAGATAAAACAAATAACAAACTACCGTGTGATATAAAATTGTATCATTTGTAATCATATCGTATTTTCTCGGATTCGACGAGATTACATTTTGTTTTTCTATTATTATTATTAATTTGTATTGAAAGCAAAAAATGTCATTCCATCCACATTACTTGTTAAACAATATATTTATTTGGAGATGAAACAAATAACAAACTACCGTGTGATGTAAAATCGTATCGCATGTAATCATATCGTATTTTCTCATTTTCGACGAAGTGATAAGGTGTAGGATCACAGCCCGTTGCTTCAGAGCAATGCCACAAATTCTTGTAAAAAGGACACGCTCTGTGGAATTATCGCGACAAGGTGCTTGAGTCATAAACCGATTCGTCAGAGCAACGCCATAACTTCTGTAAAAAAACGGCACGCTCTGTCTAAACATCGCTACAACGTGTTTGAGTCATAGCCCGATGCTCAAGAGCAACGGCATTAGTTCATGGAAAAGCATCACGCCCTACAGAAACATAGGGGCAACGTGTTTGAGTCATAGCCTAATGAGTCAGAGCAACGCCATAAGTTAGTAGAAAAATGGCCCATCCTGTGCAAAAATCCGGACAGCGTGTTTGAGTCATAACCCGAAGAGTCAGAGAAACGCCATAAGTTCTTAGAAAAAAACGGTACACTTTGTGGAAATATCGCGACAACGAGTCACTGGCCCGATAGGTCATTAGTTCTTGGAAATTCATCCCGTTTGGGAGAACCATACAATAGCCCAATGAGTCAGAGCAACGCCATAAGTTCTCTGTAAAACGTCATGCTACATAGAAGCATCACATCGACAAGGAGTTTGAGTCACAATCCGATATATCACAGCAACGCCATGCACAATTCTTGGAAAAACGACACGCTCTGAGGAAACATCGCTACAAAGGTTTCTTAGCCAAATGAGTCAGATCGACGCCTTATGTTCTTCGAACGACGTAACGCATTTTGAAAAACATGGCAACAAATTGCTGCCGAAAAATAACAATATATACCATCCCCAAATATACAACAACTCTTCCTACACCCTTACGGCTGGTACATAAATGTCTTCTTACGACGCATAGATATAAATAAATATCCCTCTGTTAAATACATGTTTTTGCCGTGGTATGACTGCAATACTGCCGAAGTAGTGTTAAGCTGTTTGCAATCTTTTGATTTATTGTCATTAATTCAATAATTCTGTCATCTAATATCACTGTGTATTCCCTTGGACATTACAGGGAAAGCAATATGTGTGCGGGTATCAGTAAATAAATGCTCTTAGATCAGGGCGTAAACTTAATAGTGATCGAATACCTTTCCTCTTTGTGACCTGCTAACATAAAACCTAATATAAATCTTCTAATTCATTTACAAAGTTAGAGTTTGGCTCAGAGATAAGATTACACACTTGGCATCGTAAAGCCCAACATTCTTGACACGCGAAGATCATATCAGTGTTGTGTCAGTAGACCTGACCAAATGGACGTAAACGATAAATATGTTATAGATGTAAGTCATCTTATATGGGTTTATAAGCTTTATGTACGGGTTGGATGTGATATGCGATGTTCTGTGTTATAATGAAATGAAGATTTTGACAGCTTTCTTCCTTTACGTGGGGTACCGTTACATAACATTGGATTTATTGCTTTCTGCACAGTTTACTCGCCTTTTAACCATTTTTCATTTTTTTTGGGTTTTTTTTTCTTAACTTTGTGACGTAAGCACCATTCTGTGTGACCGTGTGAAATAGGCATGGTAAATTCAGAGGTGCAGGCTAAGTGTTTTGATTCAGATAGCGTACTGTGGAATGTGTGAATGCTATTGGTCATTTTCTTGCGCTGTTACGTGTCCACGGTGCATGTATTGTAATAAGTACATGTAATGTTATTTAGACACCATGGACTATATTTACTAGTTTCAATAGTTAAGACACCATTAGGGTATAAAACAACAGCTTTATATATAGTACCTGGGAATGCATGGGGTGTAAGTGAGTGCTTGTGGTTTTACCTCGTACTGAACATTTTTTTTTCATTCAAATATAACACCTTATAAAGGATTAAGGTTTAATCTTCATCGATGCATATTGATTTATAATATTTGATCTTTAATGATTAATAACTGGAGATAATGTCCTTTTAATACCTGCAATCCATCTCTATCTATTATTTGTTCAAATTGTCTTTAAACATGTACGATATGCGAAGAAATTTCACCGATATAATTGGGGCAACACAACACATCTGTACCTAATAAACTTTCTGACATAAGGTCGCACCTCTTCCTCTGTACTTGACAAACCTTCTGACATAAGGCCGTTCCTCGCCCCACTGCCTGACAAACTTCCTCAAATAAGGCCTCACCTCACCCTAGTACCTCACCTCGCACCAGTACCTGACAAACCTCCTGACCAGGCCTCACCTCTCCCCAGTACCTAACAACCCCACCTGACCTGAGAGCTCACCTCATCCCAGAACCTAAAAACCCTTCTGACCTGAGACCTCAATTCGCACCAGTACCTGACAACCCTCCTGACCTGAGACTGCATGTAATCTGACCCCAGTGCCTGACAAACAGCCTCAGGCGGATGTATATATTGCTGCTTGAACTAAAGATCTGTTTTGATGTAACGTAAGCCTGAAAACAGCTTGTTCACCACGGATGTTCCACTGTGGTGGCCTCCAGTTGAACTACATTACTTTTAAATTGCGTTCGTTGAAAACCTGATGGACTTGTTTACACAGTTCCAGTGCCACGAGCTAAGGCCATCCATCTGAATAAACAGATATTTTTGGAATAGTGCAAGCAGCTGATCCCTTTCAAATGTAAAGAAAGTGTACGTGTAGTTTCTCAAAAGAGAATACCTGGCTCATTAACTGCATTCCACGCCAGTACCTAATAAATAGCTATAATTGTATTTCGCTCATAAACTGGTACACTGGTACACTTGGCCGAGGTGGCTAGCGTACCAGCGCCGCTCAACGACCTAGGGGCTTCTCACCAATGTGGTCACTGTCAGTTCAAGTCCACCTCACGGTGGCAGGTTGCTAGCAGACCTTCCCACGTACGGCCGTGGTTTCCACCCAGGCTCCGCCCGGTTTCCTCTCACCATAATGCTGGCCGCCGTCATGTAAATGTAAATTCTTATGTAAGGCCTATCAAATAAATACATGCAAATACATAGATGGTATTAGTACATGCAATTGTAATTGTATTTGACCCTTGAACTGTTGCAGTATAATACATAATTAATAGGACTGGGCTCATAAACTGGCGTAGGATAGAAATTTACAATTATTTCGCTCATAGATTGTTTCAGGTTAAACGACTGTATTTGTATTGAGGTCATAAACTGGAGTAATGTGGACAGTCGCAATTGTAATTGGCTGATACACTGATGTAGTACGTGCAATTATCATTCAGCCCATGGTTAAGCTAAATTAGATACAGTTATGAAGAAGAGCGCCAGAGATATTCTGGACACTCCGAACAGCATGTTCTACTCCTTGTAAAACATAAGAAAGTTATAGCGGAACTGACTGATGCTCCAGATGGTACATTTTATCTTGACTTGTATTTGTACAAGACCAAAACGGTTCCATGCCTGGTAAACCTCACGGAAAGGGAAATGTTTCAATTTCAAGATTAAAATGGTAAACTATCCTTACTTGGGTAGCAATATGCCGCAGTGTGCTGCATATGGCGTGTACATGTCGGCCTTTCAGCAAGTTTTTAATGCAAAAACTGGTGTGTTCCGCCTCGGGAGCGGTAGATCCAGGGTCAGTCCTGGGTCGTGTCACACCTAAGACTTTAAAAGAGGAAGTTGTAACTTCCTCGCTTGGCGTTCAGCATGAAGGGGATATTGCAATGACTGGTTGACCCGTATCAGTATAATGGCTAGGGCGGGGCGCTTTACTTGCCTTCGGTAAGGCGTTTAAGTGAATCAGCTGTAGATAAAAGAGCGGTGGAAATCGGTCCTGCAACAAGGAGGCACATTACATGCACATTAAGGATTCCTTCGTCGTCATATGATTGAAAAATTGTTGAGTACGACGTTAAACTCCAAGCACTTACTAACTCACTCACTCCAGAATCTTTGACACTCTATGATTGTGCCTAATTCCGTTTAACTCAGGGCTAGGGGCTGTATAGTCATCGTGTTGAATTAGATCGCCACGTTGGATATATGAGCAGCTGCAATCAAATCACAACTGAGATACATATTTTGTTATCGACAACTGATATTCTAGCATGATACACGATTTGAATACTGATTTCACTCAGTCATTTAGAACATACCTTGCGTCTTTCCAACATAACTGAAAACTGTTGACTGCTTCTTTTTGCATGATTGTCCTATTTTCACACCTTATATACATTCTTAGTTCTTTGCTGGTTTGTGTTATGCGTCATTTGGGAAATTGGCCTTGCGATTATTGACCTGGAACGTCCTTATTGGTAAATGGCTCGTATACAAATGTCAAAGATTCCAGAGATCCTTGAAAAACGTTAACTGCTTCTCATTGCATGAATCCGTTTTAGTTTCGTACCAAAGTATATACTTTCTTATGGTTCTTGTTCGTTTGTGTTTGTGTTGGTTGGTATACGAGAGTCCCGTATACGAAAGTCTGTTTTGACGCCTAGATTTGACCTGCTTTAACCTTTTGTGCCTTTAGAGCTTCGATACCCAGATGCTCATCTTCTTCAAACCATCCTCCATTTCTTCATAACGACTCGAGGTGTTTGGACGGACAGTGTTTTCTGGCAGCAGGTGTTTAGAAGGTTGTAACATATGTCCGGATCACATTATCTTGGGACACATGATACCTCACTTGAAACCTTCTCCTCGGGATTATTTTGATAGCTGGCAGCTTATCTGTCGCACAGGACAGAACGGGGGTATAATATTTTCATACCACACAACAAAGCTACATACAAATACATTTCAGTACATATTTCAGTATACTCAATGTTCCTTTGAGTTAATACAGAAAGGCTTTCAATTTTATTAGAATTCATAGTCGTCGAGAACCGTGAAACGCATCACTAGTGAAAGTAATCTCTTTTTTTGTTTGTCCCCACATATCCAAACAATTTCAACATTTTCCGAGATCATTTGCAATTAGAGACAAAAGTTGAAGTCAAACTCACATCTCAAAAGAGGTAATTCAGGGGTACATTAAAAGAAAGCTTGAAAAGATAAGCGCAAAATTTGAAGACTATTTTGACTTCTGGGCGC
Organism: Liolophura sinensis; assembly: GCF_032854445.1. Lineage (NCBI taxonomy): Eukaryota > Metazoa > Mollusca > Polyplacophora > Chitonida > Chitonidae > Liolophura > Liolophura sinensis. Next base: position 14,904,508 of record NC_088304.1, on the reverse strand, counting down.
TATTCGTCTCCAATAACAATTAGACTGCTATAAAAATAACTTGTTGGCCCAATTCCGACCACTATTGTGACCGTCTTATAACGAAATATTTTTTGGTTCACAATTTTAATAAGGTTTCGATTTCGGTGAAATAAATTTTTTAAAGAAATCATAGCAGTATTTTCCCCATATTCCATTCATATGGCATTGATGACATATGAATTCTTCCTTGAGGTAAGGAGTGAAATATGATACCCTGTAAACTAAAGCATGCAGGCACACTTCAAAGCTCCTGTGAAGGAGACTACGTTTTCCATACCTCTGATCATGAAGAGCATGCTAACACTAGAAGGCTCAATCCTGCCCACGTTATAAACAGCATTATGGTGGCGGAAAACCGAGCAGAGAGCGCGATTTGATTTATTTGTTTATTTATTCATATGATTGCCGTTTTACGCCGTTGTCAAGAATATTTCACTAATACGGCTGCGGCCAGCGTTAAGGTGGAAGGAAATCCGGCAAACCCCGTAGGAAACCCACAACCTTCCTTAGGCTTCTGTCACACCTTCCGAAATACGACCGCAGAGGAAACTAGGATGAGCTTGACTTATGTTGTTAGTGTATGCCCCACCAGGAAGGCAGCATCTTTATGTTCCTGTCCGATGGACATCACGCACCACGCTGACATCTTAACTCATTTGCGATCTCCAACAGCCAAGAACCATTTGTAACAGTTTCCATCATGTATTATTAATCACACGGCACTGTGTTCAGGTTATGGTTGTCGGAGTACCCAGTGGGCCAATATTATCAAGTTTACGCCCTATTAAGGTTAAACACAGATCCTAAGAGCAAAGTTTTCCTGTCACGGCTTGCACTAGGGTAAAACTGTTCCCAAAGTGGTCAACTGTTGTCCGGAGCGTGTGCTCCCATGGTCAAACCAATTGATCGAGAAGGTGGGGAAGCCATTGTCCAGTTTATGCCAGAGATCAGTACTATTGGCTGGCCAAGATGTTTACACTCCCCTAGCTCATTTGATGCGTGATACATGTGTATAACAAATGTAATGAAAGACAGCATAAAAAGTGAAACCAAAAACAGCGAAGAACATGTGTTAATTGGTATATGGTCGCACGTAACCGGTGAAATATGTCCGCCTATCATGTTACCTCACTTTGGGCTTTTTTTTTTCCAGCTGGTCATGTAAAGGCTTAATCTGAATAAGATAGTAACATGCAGTGATGATAATTGCATTTTTTTAAACGTCACTGGTCTAGAATTAGGTTTAGAGTTAAAATTTCATGCTGATTTTCTCAAAGCCATGCACTCTCGTCCTAAGCAAGAATGTGAAACCAGGAATGAAATTTGAAAACGCTAAACAAAGGCTACGTTAAGATATATGTATCACAATATCACAAAACTATTTGGGCCATACACTACGCAACATACTAAAGTTTTAATTTTTTTAATGTGTCTGATGGTTAACAATACTACTTATCGGTCCAATATCCGTCCAATGTCCGTCAAGTGTCCTTTCAACACTGCTATTTATGCATTTGCATGAACAGTTAGAACAAAACCCTAACTGAGGTAAATTGACGAGAGGCCGTATTCCACCCGTTACGGGTGGCTGTTTGCTAGATATCACACTGTCGTCGCTGCTCTGTTTTTTCTTTCCATGGTGCATTTTGTAATTATATTACACGCTGAACAGAGCAATGTGCAACTCGAGAGCATTACAGTAACAGCTTAAGCGCGCATAAGAGATGACAAACAATCTAGTATAAGGGACATAACTTCCATCATTACAAAAAGTTGTCTGCTGTTATTATGCCCCCTGAAAGTTAATTTTTTTGTCACATAACGACGAAGGAGTCCTTAGAGTGCATGTAATGTACCCCCTCGTTGTAGGACGGATTTACGGAAGGAAAGTAAGCAGCCTCGCCCGAGCCATTATACTGATACGGGTCAACCAGTCATTGCAATATCCCTTTCATGCTGAACGTCAAGCGAGGAAACTTCCTCTTTTAAAGTGTTAGGTGTGATCCGACCCAGGATTCCAGGGTCGTACGCTCTACCAACTGAGCCATCTGGGCAGGTCCCTGAAGGTTGAGCTTACATATATGTATTACATACGTCAATGAAGACAAAAGGCTAATCTAAGCATCGAAATGAGCATCTGTGGATGCCGGTTGATAAATTAATGGTGTGTAGCTGAATAAACTACACAGACGTTGGTATAATGATTTATTATGAGTTTTTCATAAGTAATATTATTGACACAGGAAAATTCAAATTGAAATCCATTACTAGGCTGTGCAAAGAGTAAACTAAATGTTCAGTTATTAAATCTTGGACTTCGAGATAAACTTAAATGCTTCTGAATTAATTCCATTCTCCACTCACGCGGTGTCATTTTATGATCAGTCTCATGGTGACATGAAACTCCATTCATGGCACAGTTAAAATATTGTTTGTGAATATTAAATCCATATTATTGATAATTCTTCTTTAAATTAATTGATTAATTTATTCCCGTTTGCTTTCCTGGGCAAAGGTACCATGGTCAAAATATGGTTGCAATAATATTTTTATATTTTAGCGTGTTCCAGCCATCTTCATTTCACACACCTAACCTAAGCGAGGGCCACGTGTCCCACCTTGGTCATATCTGAATAGAACACAAGCACACTATTTGATTTAATTAGGCTGGTTTCGTATTTAAACTCGTTGGGGGGGAAGAACATCGTTCACTCGGGATTAAATGTCCATTTTATTAGTCCGAATTTGACTTCAACTTTCTCATCTGCTTAGATTTATATTGTTGTTATATATTTGACATTGAACATAAAGTACCTTGGTCCACCACCTAAACGGCGAGTTCAAACTTTGAATGGAACTTCTGGTATGATAGGTGATTAGAGATTGTCCAAGAACGATAACTTACAAGGGTATATATCTGTACAAAGACGACAGTGGTCACTTATTCAGTTTACTCGCCTTTTAACCCTTTTTCATTTTTTTGGGGTTTTTTCTTAACTTTGTGACGTAAGCACCATTCTGTGTGACCGTGTGAAATAGGCATGGTAAATTCAGAGGTGTAGGCTAAGTGTTTTGATTCAGATAGCGTACTGTGGAATGTGTGAATGCTTTTGGCCATTTTCTTGCGCTGTTACGTGTCCACGGTGCATGTATTGTAATAAGTACATGTAATGTTATTCAGACACCATGGACTATATTTACTAGTTTCACTAGTTAGACACCATTAGGGTATAAAACAACAGCTTTATATAGTACCTGGGAATGCATGGGGTGTAAGTGAGTGCTTGTGGTTTTACCTCGTACTGAACATTTTTTTCCATTCAAATATAACACCTTATAAAGGATTAAGGTTTAATCTTCATCGATGCATATTGATTTACAATATTTGATCTTTAATGATTAATAACTGGAGATAATGTCCTTTTAATACCTGTAATCTATCTCTATCTATTATTTGTTCAAATTTTCTTTAAACATTTACGATATGCAAAGAAATTTCACCGATATAATTGGGGCAACACAACACATCTGTACCTAATAAACTTTCTGACATAAGGTCGCACCTCTTTCTCTGTACTTGACAAACCTTCTGACATAAGGCCGCTCCTCGCCCCACTGCCTGACAAACTTCCTCAAATGTGGCCTCACCTCACCCTAGTACCTCACCTCGCACCAGTACCTGACAAACCTCCTGACCAAGCCTCACCTCTGCCCAGTACCTAACAACCCCACCTGACCTGAGAGCTCACCTCATCCCAGAGCCTAAAAACCCTTCTGACCTGAGACCTCAATTCGCACCAGTACCTGACAACCCTCCTGACCTGAGACTGCACCTCACCCCAGTGCCTGACAAACAGCCTCAGGCGGATGTATATATTGCTGCTTGAACTAAAGATCTGTTTTGGTGTAACGTAAGCCTGAAAACAGCTTGTTCACCACGGATGTTCCACTGTGGTGGCCTCCAGTTGAACTACATTACTTTTAACTTGCGTTCGTTGAAACCCTGATGGACTTGTTTACACAGTTCCAGTGCCACGAGCTAAGGCCATCCATCTGAATAAACAGATATTTTTGGATTAGTGCAAGCAGCTGATCCCTTTCAAATGTAAAGGATGTGTACGTGTAGTTTCTCAAAAGAGAATACCTGACTCATTAACTGCATTTCACGCCAGTACCTAATAAATAGCTATAATTGTATTTCGCTCATAAACTGGTACACTGGTACACTTGGCCGAGGTGGCTAGCGTACCAGCGCCGCTCAATGACCTAGGGGCTTCTCACCAATGTGGTCACTGTCAGTTCAAGTCCACCTCACGGTGGCAGGTTGCTAGCAGACCTTCCCACGTACGGCCGTGGTTTCCACCCAGGCTCCGCCCGGTTTCCTCTCACCATAATGCTGGCCGCCGTCATGTAAATGTAAATTCTTATGTAAGGCCTATCAAATAAATACATGCAAATACATAGATGGTATTAGTACATGCAATTGTAATTGTATTTGACCCTTGAACTGTTGCAGTATAATACATAATTAATAGGACTGGGCTCATAAACTGGCGTAGGATAGAAATTTACAATTATTTCGCTCATAGATTGTTTCAGGTTAAACGACTGTATTTGTATTGAGGTCATAAACTGGAGTAATGTGGACAGTCGCAATTGTAATTGGCTGATACACTGATGTAGTACGTGCAATTATCATTCAGCCCATGGTTAAGCTAAATTAGATACAGTTATGAAGAAGAGCGCCAGAGATATTCTGGACACTCAGAACAGCATTTTCTACTCCTTGTAAACCTTAAGAAAGTTATAGCGGAATTGACTGATACTCCAGATGGTACATTTTATCTTGACTTGTATTTGTACAAGACCAAAACGGTTCCATGCCTGGTAAACCTCACGGAAAGGGAGATGTTTCAATTTCAAGATTAAAATAGTAAACTATCCTTACTTGGGTAGCAATATGCCGCAGTGTGCTGCATATGGCGTGTACATATCGGCCTTTCAGCAAGTTTTTAATGCAAAAACTGGTGTGTTCCGCTTCGGGAGCGGTAGATCCAGGGTCAGTCCTGGGTCGTGTCACACCTAAGACTTTAAAAGAGGAAGTTGTAACTTCCTCGCTTGCCGTTCAGCATGAAGGGGATATTGCAACGACTGGTTGACCCGTATCAGTATAATGGCTAGGGCGGGGCGCTTTACTTGCCTTCGGTAAGGCGTCTAAGTGAAGCAGCTGTAGATAAAAGAGCGGTGGAAATCGGTCCTGCAACAAGGAGGCACATTACATGCACATTAAGGATTCCTTCGTCGTCATATGATTGAAAAATTGTTGAGTACGACGTTAAACTCCAAGCACTTACTAACTCACTCACTCCAGAATCTTTGACACTCTATGATTGTGCCTAATTCCGTTTAACTCAGGGCCAGGGGCTGTATAGTCATCGTGTTGAATTAGATCGCCACGTTGGATATATGAGCAGCTGCAATCAAATCACAACTGAGATACATATTTTGTTATCTGATATTCAGACAACTGATATTCTAGCATGGTACACGATTTGAATACTGATTTCACTCAGTCATTTAGAACATACCACATACCTTGCGTCTTTCCAACATAATTGAAAATTGTTGACTGCTTCTTTTTGCATGATTGTCCTATTTTCATACTTTATATACTTTCTTAGTTCTTTGCTGGTTTGTGTTATGCGTCATTTTGGAAATTGGCCTTGCGATTATTGACCTGGAACGTCCTTATTGGTTGATGGCTCGTATACAAATGTCAAACATTCCAGAGATCCTTGAAAAACGTTAACTGCTTCTCATTGCATGAATCCGTTTTAGTCTCGTACCAAAGTATATACTTTCTTATGGTTCTTGTTCGTTTGTGTTTGTGTTTGTGTTGGTTGGTATACGAGAGTCCCGTATACGAAAGTCTGTTTTGACGCCTAGATTTGACCTGCTTTAACCTTTTGTGCCTTTAGAGCTTCGATACCCAGATGCTCATCTTCTTCAAACCATCATCCATTTCTTCATAACGACTCGAGGTGTTTGGACGGACAGTGTTTTCTGGCAGCAGGTGTTTAGAAGGTTGTAACATATGTCCGGATCACATTTTATCTTGGGACACATGATACCTCACTTGAAACCTTCTCCTCGGGATTATTTTGATAGCTGACAGTTTATCTGTCGCACAGGACAGAACGGGGGTATAATATTTCCCTTGAGTTAATACAGAAAGGCTTTCAATTTTATTAGAATTCATGGTCGTCGAGAACCGTGAAACGCATCACTAGTGAAAGTAATCTCTTTTTTTGTTTGTCCCCACATATCCAAACAATTTCAACATTTTCCGAGATCATTTGCAATTAGAGACAAAAGTTGAAGTCAAATTCACATCTCAAAAGAGGTAATTCAGGGGTACATTAAAAGAAAGCTTGAAAAGATAAGCGCAAAATTTGAAGACTATTTTGACTTCAGAGCGCTATTCGTCTCCAACAACAAGTAGACTGCTATAAAAATAACATGTTGGCCCAATTCCGACCGCTATTGTGACCGTCTTATAACGAAATATTTTTTGGTTTCACTGCTTCACAATTTTAATAAGGTTTCGATTTCGGTGAAATAAATTTTTTAAAGAAATTATAGCAGTATTTTCCCCATATTCCATTCATATGGCATTGACGACATATGAATTCTTCCTTGAGGTAAGGAGTGAAATATGATACCCTGTAAACTAAAGCATGCAGGCACACTTCAAAGCTCCTGTGAAGGAGACTACGTTTTCCATACCTCTGATCATGAAGAGCATGCTAACACTGGAAGGCTCAATCCTGCCCACGTTATAAACAGCATTATGGTGGCGGGAAACCGAGCAGAGAGCGCGATTTGATTTATTTGTTTATTTATTCATATGATTGCCGTTTTACGCCGTTGTCAAGAATATTTCACTAATACGGCTGCGGCCAGCATTAAGGTGGAAGGAAATCCGGCAAACCCCGGAGGAAACCCACAACCTTCCTTAGGCTTCTGTCACACCTTCCGAAATACGACCGCAGAGGAAACTAGGATGAGCTTGACTTATGTTGTTTGTGTATGCCCCACCAGGAAGGCAGCATCTCTATGTTCTGGTCCGATGGACATCACGCACCACGCTGACATCTTAACTCATTTGCGATCTCCAACAGCCAAGAACCATTTGTAACAGTTTCCATCATGTATTATTAATCACACGGCACTGTGTTCAGGTTATGGTTGTCGGAGTACCCAGTGGGCCAATATTATCAAGTTTACGCCCTATTAAGGTTAAACACAGATCCTAAGAGCAAAGTTTTCCTGTCACGGCTTGCACTAGGGTAAAACTGTTCCCAAAGTGGTCAACTGTTGTCCGGAGCGTGTGCTCCCATGGTCAAACCAATTGATCGAGAAGGTGGGGAAGCCATTGTCCAGTTTATGCCAGAGATCAGTACTATTGGCTGGCCAAGATGTTTACACTCCCCTAGCTCATTTGATGCGTGATACATGTGTATAACAAATATAATGAAAGACAGCATAAAAAGTGAAACCAAAAACAGCCAAGAACATGTGTTAATTGGTATATGGTCGCACGTAACCGGTGAAATATGTCCGCCTGTCATGTTACCTCAATTTGGGCTTTTTTTTTCCAGCTGGTCATGTAAAGGCTTAATCTGAATAAGATAGTAACATGCAGTGATGATAATTGCATTTTTTTAAACGTCACTGGTCTAGAATTAGGTTTAGAGTTAAAATTTCATGCTGATTTTCTCAAAGCCATGCACTCTCGTCCTAAGCGAGAATGTGAAACCAGGAATGAAATTTGAAAACGCTAAACAAAGGCTACTTTAAGATATATGTATCACAATATCACAAAACTATTTGGGCCATACACTACGCAACATACTAAAGTTTTAATTTTTTTAATGTGTCTGATGGTTAACAATACTACCCATCGGTCCAATATCCGTCCAATGTCCGTCAAGTGTCCTTTCAACACTGCTATTTATGCATTTGCATGAACAGTTAGAACAAAACCCTAACTGAGGTAAATTGACGAGAGGCCGTATTCCACCCGTTACGGGTGGCTGTTTGCTAGATATCACACTGTCGTCGCTGCTCTGTTTTTTCTTTCCATGGTGCATTTTGTAATTATATTACACGCTGAACAGAGCAATGTGCAACTCGAGAGCATTACAGTAACAGCTTAAGCGCGCATAAGAGATGACAAACAATCTAGTATAAGGGACATAACTTCCATCATTACAAAAAGTTGTCTGCTGTTATTATGCCCCCTGAAAGTTAATTTTTTTGTCACATAACGACGAAGGAGTCCTTAGAGTGCATGTAATGTACCCCCTCGTTGTAGGACGGATTTACGGAAGGAAAGTAAGCAGCCTCGCCCGAGCCATTATACTGATACGGGTCAACCAGTCATTGCAATATCCCTTTCATGCTGAACGTCAAGCGAGGAAACTTCCTCTTTTAAAGTGTTAGGTGTGATCCGACCCAGGATTCCAGGGTCGTACGCTCTACCAACTGAGCCATCTGGGCAGGTCCCTGAAGGTTGAGCTTACATATATGTATTACATACGTCAATGAAGACAAAAGGCTAATCTAAGCATCGAAATGAGCATCTGTGGATGCCGGTTGATAAATTAATGGTGTGTAGCTGAATAAACTACACAGACGTTGGTATAATGATTTATTATGAGTTTTTCATAAGTAATATTATTGACACAGGAAAATTCAAATTGAAATCCATTACTAGGCTGTGCAAAGAGTAAACTAAATGTTCAGTTATTAAATCTTGGACTTCGAGATAAACTTAAATGCTTCTGAATTAATTCCATTCTCCACTCACGCGGTGTCATTTTATGATCAGTCTCATGGTGACATGAAACTCCATTCATGGCACAGTTAAAATATTGTTTGTGAATATTAAATCCATATTATTGATAATTCTTCTTTAAATTAATTGATTAATTTATTCCCGTTTGCTTTCCTGGGCAAAGGTACCATGGTCAAAATATGGTTGCAATAATATTTTTATATTTTAGCGTGTTCCAGCCATCTTCATTTCACACACCTAACCTAAGCGAGGGCCACGTGTCCCACCTTGGTCATATCTGAATAGAACACAAGCACACTATTTGATTTAATTAGGCTGGTTTCGTATTTAAACTCGTTGGGGGGGAAGAACATCGTTCACTCGGGATTAAATGTCTATTTTATTAGTCCGAATTTGACTTCAACTTTCTCATCTGCTTAGATTTATATTGTTGTTATATATTTGACATTGAACATAAAGTACCTTGGTCCACCACCTAAACGGCGAGTTCAAACTTTGAATGGAACTTCTGGTATGATAGGTGATTAGAGATTGTCCAAGAACGATAACTTACAAGGGTATATATCTGTACAAAGACGACAGTGGTCACTTATTCAGTACAGGCATGTTGTTACTGAAATTACGCCAGGCGGTAGAGGGAAGCTGGTAATGCCAAAGAGTACTCTGGCACTCGTCGGTATTGAGGGAAGCTAGTAATGCCACAAAGTACACTGTCTGGTGATAACCGGTATTGATGCAAGCTGGTAATGCTAGAAACTACCCTGTCTGGTAGTTGGAGGCAGTACAAGGTAGTAGGAGGCAAGCTGGTAATGACAGAATGCACCCTGTCTGGTGATAACCGGTATTGATGCAAGCTGGTAATGGCAGAATGTACCCTGTCTGGTGATAACCGGTATTGATGCAAGCTGGTAATGCTAGAAACTACCCTGTCTGGTAGTTGGAGGCAGTACGAGGTAGTAGGAGGCAAGCTGGTAATGACAGAATGCACCCTGTCTGGTGATAACCGGTAATGAGGCAAGCTGGTAATGCCAGAATGCACCCTGTCTGGTGATAACCGGTAATGAGGCAAGCTGGTAATGCCAGAATGTACCCTGTCTGGTGATAACGATAACGAAAGTACCCTGTCTGGCGATAACGGATAATGAAGAAATGTAGTAATGCCAGAACGTACTCCGTCTGGTGATCACCGCTAATGAAGAAGCTGGTAATGCCAGACTGTACTCTGTCTGGTGATAACCGGTACTGATGCAAGCTGGTAACGACAGAATGTAGACTGTCTGATGGTAGTCAGTGTTGAGGGAAGCTGATAATACCAGAAAGTAACGAGTCTCTGGCGATAGTTTCGAGGGGAAGATAGGGGTAAGAAAGTAGCATCTTATCATTAGGGGACAGATGGTACAGTGAAATGGCAAAGGGGCATATGCACCAAGTCCTCTGTAACTGGATTTGGATGTACTAACATGTTTTGCTTGAATGAAGGGCCTTACGGAACATATTGATTATGTATGTCGTCAGTAACGTCACCACGACTATATATAAAAGGTATTTACAACTACAGTTTGCAGTAAGCTTCCTAATGATGTTTACTTCAGTTGTTTTGGTTTAAATACTGGTTTTAGGGTCACTTTCCTGGCGGTTATCGTGGCCCATCAAATCAGTGTTTTATTTATTTTTTTTTAATACATGAATATTTTGGGTACACAATAGCAGTGCGTTGCTAAATTGCGTTACTTCAGTTGTTACAGTGTCTTTCCCTTTTATCAGTGGTTCACAGAACTGCGTGTCTCCCTTCTCATGAACTACAGTTTACAGAACTTCATATTTCAATTCACATGAACTACAGTTCACAGAACAGCATCTGTCCCTTCACATGAACTGCAGTTCACAGAACTGCATGTGTCCCTTCATATGAACTGCAGTTCACAGAACAGCATGTGTCCTTTCACCTGAGCTACAGTTTACAGAACTGCATGTGTCCTTTCACATGAACTACAGTTCACAGAACAGCATGTGCCCCTTCACATGAACTACTGTTCACAGAACAGCATGTGTCCTTTCACATGAACTACAGTTCACAGAACAGCATGTGCCCCTTCACATGAACTACAGATCACAGAACAGCATGTGCCCCTTCACATGAACTACAGATCACAGAACAGCATGTGCCCCTTCACATGAACTACAGATCACAGAACAGCATGTGTCCCTTCACATGAACTACAGTTTACAGAACTGCATACGTCCCTTCACATGAACTACAGTTCACAGAACAGCATATGCCCCTTCACATGAACTACAGTTCACAGAACAGCATGTGTCCTTTCACATGAACTACAGTTCACAGAACAGCATGTGCCCCTTCACATGAACTACAGATCACAGAACAGCATGTGTCCCTTCACATGAACTACAGTTCGAACTTCCTCCTAACCCTCGCCACGTGGACAAACGTGTATCTATTTGAAACCATTGATTTGAATTTTTAAACATAAAATGGGGTGGAAGTTTTAAAGATACGCAAACACCAGATGATACCGGCCTGGATAATATCAATAGATGGGTGCTTTTTTAATGGGCTATGCATGCGTAAATAATCTTTATTTGGGGAGAATTTTTTACAATTTTTGTGAACTAATTGAAATTATATTTGAACCAAATATAACTGTTTAGTAAAGCGATCATATTTTAACAATAATAATTATTAAATTTTATTTATTAAAATTTAATTGCAAAATGTGGATTTCCTATCCCTGCATGCTTGTTCATGTGTGCCGATACAAACCATTTTTATCTGAAAAAAAACTTCTAGTCGCTTTCCTTTCGGAATGGTTGCCATGGTAATCATTAGCTTTCCACAGAATAAAAGATTGTTTTATCATGAAGCAGAGCTTGTATTACATAAATCGCAAAACGAAATGCAAACATCTGTTTTAAAAGGGTGAAAGGGACTCTCTCATTAACCCATGGAATCTTCGTAGCCTTGAAATATAAGGACGGGGTGAGGGGATATTAAAGCTTAAATCACAAGACAAACATATCTTTTCACGTAAATCCGTAGAGTATAACAATATCAGCTAATTTTAAAACTGGTGACAATGACAGTCATGCCTAATAGGTGAAGTGAGTGCTTGGGCTTTACGTCATAAATTTTTCAGTCATGTGACGACGAAGGAATCCTTAGAGTGCATTTAATGTGCCTCCTTGTGTGCAGGATTGATTTCCTGCACTGAGAGACGACTTACCGGAGCTGCCCCACACGAGACGTTATACTGATACGCATCCCACTTAATGCTGAACGCCAAGCAAGGAAGCTGCACCTCCCTCTTTTAAAGCCTTAGGTGTGACCCGACCCAGGGTTAACCCTACATTGACCCTCCAGCTCCCGAAGCGGGCGCCCTACCAAAATGAGCTATAGGGGCCGGTCCCTAATAGGTGGAATATATACAGATACTTATTAATTTTATTATTCTTATTCATCACATTCTCATATGAAAGCATAAAACACAGCCTGACAGTCATAGCAATATGTACATATAGTTGATCATAATCTTTCTGAAAACCATTGATCTTTGTTTTCTCACCGTTAAATGAATTTAATCAAATGAAGTGTTGTTGCTTCATAAGATCGAACAAACTTTTCAAATGAGGTGTGTGAATATACTGACGGGTAGCAGAAAATAAATATTTCACTTTTGATCCTTCCTGTGCTATGACGAGTAGTGGTGCTCAATCTTTGTCAGAGAACCATAGTCGTATCAGCTTGGAATCGAATTGAAAGATATCATATTCGCCTGCGTTGGGCATGCACCTCTTACTAAACTTCATGACAATATTTTTCTATTTCTGGCGTAAGGAATTTATGACGTTTGCTAATTATGTTTTAATATAATATATTTCTTCACCTGTAAAACACACCTTCACGATGTCAACGGTTATCATTCGCTTCGCTGATGCATGACTTTGCAGGACTAAATTTGTAGGTAGTTCGATCCAGTGAGAGGTCAATCTCAACTAGGTCATCCAACGAAATCTCACAATGCAAATCTCCTGTCACGTGCTGTGTGGTCGTGTGACTAAAACGGTCACTGTGATTGGTCACAAGAGCTCCTTGACTCTGACAATTCATTGGTCGAAACCTGCTACATGTATTTGATGTGAACTGGGATTAGCCACCAAATATGCTTGTCAGTCGTGATGAGATGGGAGAATAACCTCTGTTTTCTCGAGAATTGTAAAACAAAATCGTCCTCTCCTCAGAGAATCAACTGTATTCCATGTAATTCAATCACAGGTGTCATAGTGGACATTTAGCGAATGAATTTTGCTGACTTGCCTAAAAAACTGTCGGACTAACGGTTTCTTAACCGTTATGTCTGTTATGAGGGAAGATAGATAAGCCTAAGAGAAATGAAACACATGCATGTGAATAATTAAAGTTACCGTTATCAAGACAACAGTATTATAGGTGTGATACATACCAAGACAAACCTAGTTATACACGTCAACTACACCATGGATGACGCAAAATCTAGACCATGCCAAGGTTGAAGACGGAATAATTACTTAATGGTTCGACAGTATCACTTGCCTGTGTTTTAGAGACAGTCGTGAACTATTGAGAAAATGATAACTAGTCTGTAGAACGCTTAGCTCGTCACTGAGAGAAGCATATGCCTGTATATAGATGAGGAAGAAAAACGTAATCACTGGAAGGCACTCCGAGAGCTCAATTTAGCTCCGGCACGGTTTACAAATCTACATATTCCCGCAATACAGTCAAGGGGGCAATGCTCTGTATATCTGACCTCTATATCAGTGATGACGAATCGGGATCCAGATTCAAATCACCACGAAAATTAAACTGATTGGTCCTTAGCCCAAAGGCAACCTGTGCACGAAAGTTCCTACGTGATATTTCCGTGAAGTTGCTGAAAGACAGTAAAACATACATACAGACACACAGACAGACATGCAGACAAATAAATTACCTTTTTTGGTGGAGATAGGTAATTGATGGTAGATGCATGTGTATATCTGACAGAGTCGCACGAATATATTTGTACAGAACATACTAGGAACAGGCCGGGAACCTCCGTGGCCTAGGGTTTAGCGCACTAGAGCAGCACAATGATTCGGGAGCATCCTACTAAATTAATTTGGCTGCTGTGAGTTCAAGCCCAGCACAGGCTGTCTTCATCTCCCTTCGTACGTGGGAAGGTCTGTCGGCAACCTGCTGATGGTCGAGGGTTTCCGCCGGCTTCTGCCCGATTTCCTTCCACCATAATCCTGATCACCGTCGTTTACGTGACATATTCCTGAGTACGACGTAATACTCCAATCAGTCAAATAAATCAATAAATATATATATATAAATAAGAAACAAGCCAGGGATACATGTGCAAGTAGTACAATAACCACGCTGCATGTGTGTGGATCAACTTTACTTCATTATTAAGTCATCCTCGCGCTCTTCCTGCAGTATATTTATTGTAGGCCTATCTATTCTTGATACCGGATGTATCGACTATTCTATACCAGTTCAGTTGATGTATCATTAACCAAGATTTGCTACATAAATAGCCTTACTATTCACCTTCATGATATTTGGGTTGATGCTGATCCGCTCATGGTTAGCATTATTATCCCTTTGATCTGTGTTCATGTAAAGCTGTTTCCAGAGGTCTTGGGTGTCTTGCTGATGGACGAAGCAACCCCGAAACCTGATCCCTTTGCATTGTTTTAATGTTATTTTTAGCTTAATGTGATGACAACACAGCACTTCTAGACCAGTGACGTATTATAAATTGCAATTAACATCACTGCAGTTTTTTTTTAACCTAATTCTGCTTAAGCCATGCTGCTACGGGGCGTGTAATGTGCTACCATTTATGCATTTACATGAACAGTTAGAATAAAACTCTAACTGAGGTAAATTGACCAGAGACCGTATTTCACCGATTATGCGTGACCATTTGCCAGCTACCACACTGTCGTCGCTGTTCTGTTTTTCCTCTCTATGCTGTACGTCTAAATTATATTTATTTGCTAATAGTGGACATGTCAACATAAAAATAAAAAGACGGAGAGTAAAACTAGAGCCACGGCGACAGTGTGATAATTGGCAAATAGTCACACGTGACCGGTGAAATACGGTCTCTTAACCATTTACCTCAGTTAACGTTTTACTTAAACATTAGCATCTTTCGCGCCTAGTAGCAGCATTTAAACAGAAAAGTATCTCAAGTGTGTCATCGTGATTTGATAAAAAATGACTACATGACAATTGCGTGACCTTTCCCTTCACGGACACTTGTCAAATGCATCATGACTGCTATAGTTTGTCACTGATGGGACATGCATCCGGGTATCTTCAGTCAACTTCCGGTGCAAACATTATCAACCATGTCTCCAAGGGTATTTCATACAAATGTTCAGAAACGTCCATATGACAAAGTAATTATATTGGAAGCGGCGCATTGTGTATTGCACTTAGCCTTTGAACCAAGTCCGAAGCCTCAGTAGAAATATACTATAACAAAAAGATGTACAGCATAGCGACGACAGTGTGATAGTTGGCAAACGGTCACACGTAACCGGTGAAAGACGGCCTCTTGTCAACTTACCGCAGATGGGGCTTTATTATAACTGTTCATGTAAAGGCATACACAGTATATTAAAGAACCTCTATGGCACCATGGCTTAGGTACAATTAACAGAAACACGCAATGATGTTTACTGAATTATGCTAGGTTGTCATCAAATTTAACACCCAATCACATTTAAAGAATGCGAACGAAAGAGGCATCAGGGGTGTTTTCTCCACTAGCAGAATTCTGGTTTATGCAGGAATACAGTATAATTAAAGACGTACAGTACAGAGAGTAAAGTGGATATGAATGACCAGTCGGTCACTGGCGACATACTTTATCAGTATATATGGTACATAAAGCCAACCTCATTTGACGGCATTTTATTCAGTAAAATAAACACACCAAAAAAATAAGCAAAAATATTTTTGAGTACAGTTTTTAATAGCCCTTCTTTAATGATTTCCCCCCTCTTAACAACCGTCATTCTCCTTAGGTATAAGAAAAGAGATATAATCGACCTTTATATGTTGCCATGATTTGGCTCAAATACTGTCGATGTGGTGAGGGGTAGCACGCCGTAATCAACTGGTTCTCCAAGGGAAGGCTCAGCTCGCATAGAACAAACCTAATATATTTATAGCATGTATTTAACTAACAATGCTTTGAATTCCGTCTGCAATAAAAATCGGTTTGACAAAAGGTAGCTGGCGATTTGTCGTCATACAACCTGTCATTTGCTGGAGTCCCACTGTGTGAAATCGCATGGGGTATTTCGTCAAATCGACTCTAAAATGTTTTCTTGAATTTCATTGGGATTACACAATCTTACATCTCTCTTTCTACGTTGGTGCCATTTTAGATTGAAATCTGTCGAGCGTCATAAGAAGCAATGGTGAAAACGACACAGGAAAGTAAAAAATATTATTAATGTAGGCGAGTCTGTTTTTTTAAATTTTAAAAAGTCAATTAAACATACAAGAAGTCAGATTTTAAGCTTAAGCTTAAGAAGAGTATGCAGAGGTGGTACATAGCTATTTTTTTGTTAATGCATGGCTGCACGCGACTCATTAGGTTAGTTAGGTTGTAAACTGGGCCGGATAAGCACAAAATTCAAAACAATACGTGTGTTGTAAGTCGACTATGTGCAATTGCTTTTTGTTTTAATGCAGCTAGTTTAATTTATCTGCTAGAATATCGATGAAACTACAAGAAAATGAAATGTAGTTAATAATATGCAGTCATAAATTCTTTGTAGTTAAAAGGATTTTTTTCTTAGTTATTCTACTTGCAGTTCATGTTACGCTGTTGAAGACTCACGCAGTGCCGTCACACGACCGACCAAAGTGACTTGAACAAAGTTTCATTTGCCGTCTGCACGTCTCCAGGGCCTGGTTGTTCAAAACTGTCTTAAGACTTAATACCTGATTTTTCTTTAAACCATGTCCTTAGGTTTGTACTTGGCCCAAAATACTTGTGTATCAGTATATTAAATATGAACTAAATCTGCTGTTGTTCCATTTGATGTCTGTACAACTGTATTGGTTGTTGGGATTTGTTAAAATCGTAAATATATCACCTGATTTAACACCGATATTAGCTAATACATTTTTGAGCAGTCGGGTCTTGAAGATTCGAAAAGGACACTGAAAAAATATTGAGGTGTCCAACATGTTTATTTTGAGTGTCTGCTCTTTGGTATTATGCAATAAAAACTTATCACCTTCAGGGTTTGCATTGTTAGAGAGAAATTTGGACCTGTTTCGGTTTAGTGTGGTTTTTGCAAAGTATGTGCTTTTTTATATATACGTTCGCCTCGGTCTATCATCACGAAGACCACAACTAATGTAAGACATCAACGGAAGCATTACTTTGGGCAGTAAATAAGATACTTAAAAATTCTACGAGACGTTCTGCTTCTCGGTATCTTTAGGTACTGACCGTTTTGGACACCTATTGGCCACAAACCTCAATAACACGTAGGCTGGACCATGAGACAAAGGGACATGAAAGTAGAGGATTTGACTGAATACGCTGCTGGAAACCAAAGTTATGAAATATGTATCCGTCCACGGGGGGTTATAGGGAAGACAAATAGCAGCAATGAGAGTGCAATTCCACATTACTGCGTCTGCGACCTTCCTGAATTCATCTTTGAGTAAACGGGACAAAAGGAGCAAAAAAAACCCCAAAATGCCCGCGAGTAATGCGTCGATTTCCATTTAGCCCACGTGAGAGAAAACTGGAAAGGAATATGTGTGTGTGTGCGGGTTGAAATGAGGGGAGGGGTGACTGGTATGCCGTCTTAGCACATATCCATCTAGCATCCGTCGTTTCTCCGCGGTCAGCGCACTGGTTTTAACGCCTCTCTGGTAATCCCCCTGGTACCGAGAATCCGTGAAACCTGTAAAAGCTCTCCGACTCTGGCGTTGGATGATTCGAGTCGCTCGGAAAAATATAGGAGGCTTTAAACGTGTGTTATTGGTTCTCTGTATCGTCCTCACACGGGATTGAACCTGGGGCTCCGCAGGGACAGATCAATTAGACTTAGTATTTACCAGGGTACCAGAATAACTCTCTGTCCCACTCTAGGCATACAAGACTCTCTCCCAGTAGGACTTACTTGGACCCGATACCATGTCTACTTAAATACCATAGAGGAAGAAAGTGAACGTGGAAGACAAGCTTAAGAACTTGAACGGTTGAGGAAGGCTTGCATACGTTTAGCTCATATCTTAGAATGTTTACAGTTCCTGGAAGTTGTTAAAGAGTTTTTTGAAGAACAATTCACGGCCGGCGATAGTGTGAGGGAAAAAGCAAACTCATCACAGAAAGCGAAAGAAACCCCTACAAAAAAGAACAAAACTACAAATTTACGAACACTCATCTTCCCTTCGCACGAAGACCTAAGAACTCTAAAATGGCGGCATCGAAAGCTGAACAAACTTCTTTAGAAAAGGAGAAAAATGACCGTTTTGTGGCAGGCGAAAATGTGGACGCTGAACTATATGTGGACTTATCGTCTTCTTCTTCTTCTCCTTCGCCAGATTTGCAGGAATCTCGTAGGATGCTCCGGAAGAAGGATTTGGTTCACATACTGTTTTTATACCTGTGTTTCGCCGGTGTATCCCCAGCTTATCCCTGTGGCGAAGATCCGCTGCGCAAACTGTACAGCTACGCCAAAGCTACGGGTAAGTCAATACCCCACACTGTGTGTAATACCGCTTCTTATACTGTATATTTATTTATATCATTTATTTATTTTATTGGTCCTTTACGCCGTACTCAGGAATATTTCACTTATACGACGGCAGCCAGCATGATGGTTGGAGTCAACCGGGAAACATGCGCTGTATGTGGCATTGAATTACGTCCATGACAGAGTTACTCATTTTGCCTGATTTGAGTTCTCATCAAAGAGATTTGAGGTTTTTCCGGAATGTATAGGGTAATATCCTATATCAGAAAAGGTGTAGTATTAGGACACAAAAGTAATGCTTTATGACCATTATTTTCCTTTAAAATTTAACTTTTTGGGGCGAGAAGGCTTTCCGCCGAGCTCTGCCCGGTTTTCGCTCAATTTAATGCTGGCCGCCGCGGCATAAGTGAATTATTCTTGAGTACGTCGTAAAATACCAGTCAGATAATTAAACAAATAGTTTTGCGGGCGATTTTTAGGGAAAATACAGTATACACAATAGTTTCATCTACTGCAAAACACAGAAAAGTACTAAAGATACTTTACAAAGACAAATAAAGCAGATGTGCAATACTCACTGTGCAAATAGACGAATACCTGCTGTAGTTTTTCAGTGTGGATTCACTTGCACATTGCATCTGTAACTAGGGAATTGGTTGTAAATTTACACCCAGAAGAAAGCTGCCTATGTAGAACATAGAACAACAGCAACTTTTATTTTAAAAATATACCATTTATTATTACATTGTAATGCTAGGATAACTGTACTCTCAGTAAATTTTTTAAAATTATAAATAAGATTAGATTAGTTTTTTAAATTTAGTTTTTTAAAATCACACCGATTCTTAACAAAATGCCTTTGTAAAATGAATATCAGGTAAATAACAAACATTGCAGAAGGAACACACTATTTGCAGTCTGAATACCTCCCGTAGCGACAATGTCTTGCAACGTCATGCAAAGCTTCATAAATAAACGATTATCTGACTTGTATACAAAAAATTTTATTTTTCATGACGAGAAACGTCGAAATCTTTAAAACAAAAGTATCCAACCTTTTTAGGTTGTAAGTTCCATTATGCAATGTCTCAAAGAATGAAGGTTCCATATCAGGACATTACAGTTAATGGTGCAGAGGCGTGCCTAATTTTGTTTCAGTTTCCGAGTTATTTGTCAGTGAATATGATTTAAAACAACCAAGGATCGATATATAGGATGTTTTTTTTTTCAGCAATCAGAATTTCAAGAGAAATTCCGCATGTCTTAGTGCATTAAATTAAAGTAATTCGCAAAGTGAGTTTTGTAAATACATGTAACAAGATATGCTTACAAAACTACAATTACGATGCTAAGATTACGAGTAATTAGAAACGTACCCATGTATTGATGGACAAGCGATCTAAAATCTACTGTTGTGTTGATTTCTTGGCTTCTTCTTTCTTTAATCTTCCTGGGCCTCTCCACGACATGCCTGAAATATTGCCCATGTAGCGTTAAGCCATAATCATTCATTTATTCTCTCTCGGGGTGTTTCTATAAACCTTGTCCAAAGGCGACATACCAGTTTTCATTCAAGCTCCTTTGGTGTTCGTTTTTGTTAAGAGCAACGCTTCCAGGCCGAGTGGCGGCCAGCCACGTGCCTAATGCTGTTCTACAACGTTGTCTCAGTCATAAATGTATCCATACTACTTTGCTTTCATTAATGTTTTTGAAATGTAAACTTTGTCGCGAAATTTCAAATATTTGTGTCATCAGATAGAGGTTATTATGCCAAAAGAATTAATATGACCTATAAGTTTTGCCAAACTTCTTCCTGCTACTGATGACAGATGCAGTCATAACGTAACAGTGACCTGGAATTTGTGCCAGCTCTGACATCATACAGCCAAAAACCTCAAGCACGATGACGACATTTCTGAGCATCACTTTGAAACACATGTTGTGGGATAACGGAAAAGGGGTCATGTCGTGGCCGAAGAGTTAATGTACACGCCTTCCAATCAGTAGGACCGGCCCGGATAGCACAGTTGGTAGAGCGTCCGCTTCGGGACCGGTAGATCCAGGATCAATCCTTGGTCGAGTCACACCTAAGACTTTAAAAGAGGAAGTTGTAACTTCCTCGCTTGGCGTTCAGCATGAAGGGGATAGTGCAACGACTGGTTGACCCGTATCAGTATAATGGCTCGGCGGGGCGGCTTACTTGCCTTCGGTAAGGGGTTTAAGAGAGCGGTGGAAATCCGTCCTGCAACAAGGAGGCACATTACACGTGCATGCACCGTAATGATTCCTTCGTCGTCATATGACTGAAAAATTGTTGAGTACGACGTTAAACCCCAAGCACTCACTCACTCACTCCAATCAGTAGGACACAAGATACGTGTTTTCAATTTATCATTTGCGGACAGAGAATTTTAAAGATTTTCTCGGTGCTTTGGTGGCTTTTTGGTGATGTCTAACATGAATTCGCGCTGAAGGCCAACAGTGTACCATGTGTCTAATGTCAAAAAGTTCATCAGTCTGATATACAGTAGTTCGGCTGTTCACCCTTTGCACTCCATTTTCATCTAACAGTAAAATACATGATGCCACCGTATAACTGATTTTGACGTTAAAGAAAAAACAAACAAACAAACCAAAAAAAAAAACCCCAAAAAATCACACAGCATAATACGATCCCTTTGACCACGATGTGATAAGAGACAAATGATTGCACGTAACAGGTGAAATACGGCCTCTTGCTATTTAGGGCTTATTCTAACTCTTCATGTACATGTTTAAAACGTTCAGGAGCAACTTAAACGACCCCTAGCACCATGGTTTATGCTAGCACACAATATAATAACACAGTAAGACAACTTAGGCAGTGAAACCAGAGCAGGGACGACTGTGATAGAAGATAACCACACGTAACCGTTGAAATCCAAACTCTTTTTAATATACCTCAGGTAGCGTTTTATTCTAACTGTTCGTATAATGCATAAATAGTACCAACTCCGCCATCCCCACCCCACCCCCGATTTGTAGCAATTTGTTTGACGTCATTTGTGTAGAATTACTGAAAATACTGTGTTGTCAACATATTAAATAAACAATCACATGAAAACAATAGAAAGGGCCACGGTGGTGCTTAGCCCACCAGGAGAACATTAGTTTGTGCTGGGACACAATCTAAAAGCCAGGAACTTAGGGAACATTAATAATTTGAGCCCCGCAAAAGCCATTAGATTTATTCATTTATATGACTGATGTTTTACGCCGTACACAAGAATATTTCACATATACATGTACTACGCCGCCAGCCAAAGCCATTAGACGCTTTAGCTGTAAATGGTACCAAGCACCACAATACATCTAGTCTTGAGTAGTCGACGAGTGATTGATGAAATAGTGCTAAAAGGGTAAGATGCTATCAAAAACTGATGAAAGAACCATTTCACCCAAGGGTTCTCTGTTACTCAGCCGTCGACCATGTTGTAAGTGTCAACTGTTCGGTGTATCGTTGGATCCAACGAGAAAAGGTCATGATCCTCACAGTGTTGTGCTGTCGGAAGATCTAGTTCATTAGTTCATTACCGGAAGGCTACCTAGCATAGGTTTATTTGTTTATTTATTCATTTGGTGGTTTTTAAATGTCGTACTCAAGAATTTGCCATTTATGTGACGGCGATTAGCGTCATACCTGGAGGGTACCCGGGGTGCCTTGAAGTAAACTAGTGCACTTAGGGTCGCTCCTTTTCCTGATAAACTACATGCTTTGAGCAGTTGTGAGAGCAATATCATGAAAGACGTACAGCATAAAGAGTAAAACCAGAGCAGCGACGACAGTGTGATAGATGGTAAATGGACGTCGGTAATCGGTGAAATACGACCTCTTATCAATAGACCCCAATCAGGGTTTTAATCTGACTGTTCATGTAAATACTTAAATAGTAGCAAATACGCAATAGGCTTTAGTCTAATGAGTAAACGAGGTTACCAGTATAAGGTTTAAGCTAAAAACGAAAGAAATAATTCTTGATGGATTTATAACTTTCAATTGCTTCCATATCGCTTAATATATCTTATGGGCCTCCGTGGCTCAGCGTAATGACCCAGGAGTCTCTCACCAATGCGGTCACTGTGAGTTCAAGTCCAGCTCATCAGGGCTTCCTCTCCGGTCGTACGTGGGAAGGTCTGCCAGCAAGATGCGGATGGTCGTGGGTTTCCCCGGGCTCTGCACGGTTTCCACCCACCATAATGCTGGCCGCCGTTGTATAAGTGAAATATTCTTGAGTACGGCGTAAAATACTGATCAAATAAATAAATAAATAAATTTTATATGCTTTAGTGTCTCCTCCAATGTTTATTTGATCACATCACAACGTTAATAGTGTGGCCTGACTGCAATATCAATATCAATACCAGGCATGGCGGTAACAGAATATTTATAGATTGATTTTATTGATTTATTTATTGGCCTGGCAGCCAAATGACATAAATATATAAATAAATAAGACGCCAAATAACTAACCTATATAAAAGTTTAACCGTCTGCATAGTTAAGTAAAAACTTTTCAGTACATCGAAGCATTTAGAAATATTGTTTTAGCTTGAATACAAATATACGCTTAAGAATACTTAATAATTTATGCCGTCAGCAACCTGTGAATCGATATGGTTTCCCTTCCACCATAATGCTGGTCGCCGTCCTATAAGTGAAATATTCTTGAGTACTGCGTAAAACACCAATCAAATCAAATGAAACAATGATTATTCACCTCCGGATGCCAGTCCACTGCTTGCAGTGGTCATCTGTCGCATTATGTGTAGCTTGAAGCATTTAGCTCTGGGAGAAAATTATACAATACACAGCATTCGTGCGAGGATGAAAAGTAGAAAGTAGAACATGAGAGGATAATCTGGTCTTTCAAGAGCCTTCACATGATTTTATGACCTTTTCGACCAAGTACAATGGATCAATCCCACTGAGGTACGTTTGTACGTATTGGTACTGGCCTGACGAGCACATGGTATAGTCATTTAGGCTGCGCGGAAATCGAGGATTACCGAGATTCCATCCCTGAGGTCTCGTCTGGCTCCGGATTGAACCAAAGTCTTAGCAGTCGGGCGCCTGACACGATGCATTTCAATAAATTGTTTATTTATTTGTAACTGCTACTTGTTTTGACGAAATAATATAGAAAAAGGTTTGTACAAGTGAGGAAACATGCTGCAGCTTAACCGTTTGGTAAATACCATCTTAAAGGCACAGATGGACTTGACTAAATAAATATTGACGTTTCTATAGTTCGAACTCTTTCATTGTTAAAGGTAAAAGAAACTTCTCATTGTATCACCTGACCTAAAATGCTTCCCAGTGTTTTTGTTTACATATACTACAACAGGGGCGCCTGAAAGAAGGTTCAAAGAACGTTATTTAGGGCATGAGAGTGATGAAGAAAACTGACAAGCTAAGCCCTTGTGAATTTAAGAATTTCCTGAAAAAAAGGGCGGCATTTTGGCCCATAAACAAGGCGAGACAGGTGATCGGTAAATATTTTCAACAAACATTGTCTGACATATTTGTCAAATCACATGATACAGTGGGACTTCATCTACCATTGGCAAGAAAAGAGTTCGATCTCAACATTTCCTATTACTTTGAATTATCATCATGAAATGGGTGCTTTTGTTGCAAAATGCCGCTATCGGCAAAAAATCGCGGAAAGGGTCACCATTAGCAAATTTCACCGGTAATACTTGTGACGCTTTTTGCGATTGGCCACACTATTGTCACTGTTCTGGGTTTACTTTCTATGCTGTAGTCTTTCATATTATCCAAAGTGCTGTGGATCGTGTTTTGAGTCATATGACTCATATGAACTACGACTCTATCAGCATCACTACATGAACAGGCGCATGGACAATAGGAATATGCCTGTTTTCCATGTTAAATGATGTCTTATGTTACACTGGTGTCTCATGTTACATTGATGTCTCATGGTACAATAATGTCTCATGTTACAATAATGTCTCATCTTACAATGATGTCTCATGTTTACAATGATGTCTCATGTTCCCGCTTCATTAAACTGCACATTTGATAAACCTTACATGGTGTTTTGATAAACAATCAAATGGTGTTCACTGTACATTTGAAGGCCTCCGCGTTTGGTGATTTCCACGAATCCATTTTTGGATATATTGGGTAAAGTTTTAATGGCTATTTATCGGTATGTCATGGGAGCTCTCTGAATCTTTCAAAAAAACGATTACTCTGGAACCATTATAATTTTTAAGACGTCATATGGATGGAAACCGCGAATAGCCAGATATCTATTACGCAAGCAAATAGTCCCCATCATGTCTGTTTCCTATTTCTTTATATCAGGGAAGTACAGAAAGAAAATAGCCTTTTGTGTTTTCATTCCCCGATGGGATAGCGATTAACGGGCGTGCACGCAATTCCGATCAGGATGAAGTTGTATTCAGATTGGAATCAGCATGGAGATTTATGGTGGATTAAAACTTTGAGGATTTCGTTTAAACTCTAAAACATGATTGCGTATTCAGCCAGGATAACATGGAAGGAAAATATCCTGATGATTAGCATCAAAACCTTAATTTCAGGGGAATATTTTAGTGCACTGTAGTGTGAATTCTTAATGCAGAAAATGTGCAGATGTTGATGTATATCTTCTCACAAGAGAGAAGAGTAGTTAAGAGATTTAGTGGATTACCTCCCCTTTCCTCCGAAAACAATAATCAAGACTGCTTTGGAAGCGCAGGAAATATGATTGTTTATGATGACAAGGTTATTGTAACGTTTAAAATCTTTTTGGCATATTTAATGTGACTGTCAGCTAAATCCAAATTTAATTATCTGAACCCAGGAGCCTTTCACCAATGCGATCGCTGTGAGTTCAAGCCCATTTCATGTTGGATTTCTCTCCATTCGTACGTGGGAAGGTCTGCCAGCAACCTGCTGTTTCCTGCATTCTTGTATCTACTGTCGCCATATAAGTGAAAAGGTTTTGAGTGTGGGGCTAAGCAAGTACTCTTAAATCTGCTTTATATACAACCTAGCCATCTTTAATTCGTTTATAAAGTTGACAAAATAATTATTCCATCGTATACGTTATTTAGTAGTACAATGAAATAGCCTTGTGTACGAAAGTAAAACACCAACCGAACAAATAAATAAATAAATAAATAAATAAATAAATAATTAATTAATTGATTATCTGGCTGAAGTTAAAGTTGTAGCAATTTTCACATATTCCTTCACATAAGATTGTGTTACTAAAGGCAAATCAAGGGCTATGGTGATAGTTACATACCTGCCCAGGGAGACGTGGTGCTTAATAGCACCTATTGTTGCTGTAAGCATATAGCTTAGAATTTCCCACTTCTGCAGTCAGAACAGAACTAAGATACATTATTATTTTGAAGCTCGACACATTACATGTATAAACTGGTATGGTACACGATTTGGATTCTGATTTTCTTCTTTCGCCTAGATCATTCTTTGCCTTAAATGCTTCAGTTTATATGCGTCCATCTTGATTTCTTACCTCATATACACGTACTTTATTATTCTTTGGTGGTTTGGGTTTATCTTTGTTTTGGGAATTGGTCTTGATTATTGATTTAGAACATCCCATTTTGGTTCACGGCTGGTATACGAAAGTCTGTTTTAACGTCTAGATACAGTCAGGTATAAAATTTCTTGAAAACAAAATTTTGCTGGAAGGTCATTGGTTGTATCTATAGCTGGGGGATTCCAAGCACGTGCTCCTTGACAGGTCTGTGATGACCATTTCCCCCCACTAATTCCTTGTCACGCATGTCATGCATGTTGGGCGGTGCGAAACTTCAACTCGAAACCTTTGAACTTTCGTCATCGTGATCTGGTGTTGTCCGGCAGATGACCACGGAGCGGTCCCGAGGGGGCGGAAGTGCGACTGTCCATGTGGCAGGCGTTGGTAAAAATGACCAAGTGACAACGTCCAGGAGGACTCCGATCGCCCGGCCTAAGGCTGGTGCTATTACACTTTGCAGCTCTTGTCTGAGTGCCTTTGACTGCCCACCAGATGGCGACGTGATGTGTATGTGTCATTAGGAGACACCTGGCGGCGTGAAACGTCGCTGCTGGTAAGATATCCTCGAGGCTGAAATCCATACACATGCAGGCTGACATGGTAAAATGCGGAAATAATAGGGTGTATCTCCATGGGAGTAAGCAATGGTATTAACACATGTATGAAGGACTGAACTAATTGTAGAGTTGAAGAAAATCAGACTTACAGCTCACGGTATTAAAGAGTTTTATGCCTTTAATACGTTTCCGTGCAAAGACAAGTTCAAGTCAGCTCACGCGTAAGCCTTTATTTACGTGTAATTATTTATTTATTTATTTATTTGTTGGTTTGTTTGTTTGATTATTTATTGAGTTAAACGCCGTGCTCAGTAATTTTTCACTGATATCACGGTAGTCGGGTTTATCGCCTGGGGAGACCCGTTCGTCCTTGTTATGCACAGAGTTTTCGTAGGGCCTATGAGGCTTTATGGGGCCTCCGTGGCAGAGGTAGATAGTGTGCCAGTTTAGAAACCTCTCACAAATACTGTCGCTGTGAGGTCTCCCAGCTTATGCTGGTTTCCGCTTTCCAGCAACCTGCGGATGGTCGTGGGTTTCTCCCTGGTTCTGCCTGATTTGATCATACCATAATGCTGGCCGCTGTCGTATAAATGAAATATTCTTGAGTACCGAGGAAAAACCAATCAAATAAATAAATAAATATTAGCCTTCATAATGGGAAATCTTTGAAGTCGATTACATTACACTCAGTGAAAGGTGATAGGTCAAATACTAAACCGCCCGTTGTCAGTGTAATGTATTCGTATTTTATTTTTATAACCTCTGAAGACGTGCTACTTTATAACTTTATCACATCAGAAGTCATGTGACTATTTCAGTTTTATTAACTCATTAAACATAGGCATGCTACTATTTCAGTTAAATTTTATTGTCAGTTAAATTTGATTGCCAGGTACAGTCCAATTACAGGAATTTAACCAATCTAATAAATAAATAAGTAAGTAATATCAGTTTAAAAGGCATTTAACATTTTATTTTGTTAAATACGCTCACAAGATTCGTTACTATTTCAGTTAGACAAGACACAATACGATTAAATTTTAAATTAGTCCTCAGGTCAAGTTACTGTTTCAGTTAAATTAGTTCAAAAGACACTTTACTGTTTCAGTTGCAAAAGGTTTTAAGCCTCTTCCTTTTTAAGTGAACGAGACACGATGCTATTTCATTTCCATTAACTCATGACCCACATTACCGTAAAATAAAACAGACAGCAATATATTAAATGTGCGTATGCATGGATAAAGGATCCCGCATAAAGTTTGAAAATTGGACCTTTATATTTCCATGATGTTGCATAATCTAAATGTCGCATTTCAAAGTAGGTCATGCTGGCTTCCTCTGCGGCCGTACGTGGGAAGGTCTGCAGCAACCTGCGGGTGGTAGTGGATTTCTCCCGGCCTCTGCACGGTTTCCACCCACCATAATGTTGGTCGCCGTCGGATAAGTGAAATATTCTTCAGTACGGCGTAAAACACCAATCAAATAAACAAATACATAAATAATAAATCAAAGTAGGTTATGATACGTACATTGGCAAAATTAAAAGCGCCGCAATGTCACCAATTTTAATCAATCAGTGGCGAGCTATTTCCGTAACCCGAGAACTCAACGTTTTCCGCTGTCGTCACCGGAATCTTGTTTCGCATTTTAGCCATATGAGTGTAAGGTACGAGTGACGGGACATCTCATTTCAGGTTTCTCTAACACGGTTGCACCTCAGTCCCCCCCCACCCGGAGAATTCCAGATTGAAGATTGATTTATAAACTTAAAAAGCTAAACAGAAAAAAAGATGGCCGTTACGATCAGTTTCCACGTCTTTTCTGAAATAACTAAGGTTATATTTATTTGATGTCTTTTCTTTTAAATGTTTTATTTACTCGTGCTAACCAGGTACGTTATGTCGTGTTTCGCAAACATCAAGTAATACATTAAACTTTTCATCTATGCCGTCTTTTATAAGCCCATTCTGAGGTGCAATAGCAGAAATATACCTGCAAAGCACATATTCGAGCACATAACAGGTAAACAAGATAGCACGTACTAATTGCGGCGCCTCGGGAGACTGTCTGATATTTGCGCTGGTCATAGGAATTGTTCTTCTTTGTTGAAAATACTAACAATAAGGTTACCCCCCCCCCCACACACACACACACACACAGCCTATGCTTTGTCATAACCATGTGGGGATTAACGAATGTTCTATCATGGTCCCATGGTGATTTATCCATGCGATTTTGTGTATCGTGGTGAAGCAACATCGCGAAAGCTGACGCAAATATGCATTATTTACATCCAGCCACTAATAGACATCAATGGCCGGTAATCTCTTGTCACGTGATGAGCATTTGTCAGCGATATGAGCCTGGCCAGTTTCCGGTGTGTTAGCTCTACACCTAAGCTCTTCTCAAGTTTCGTAAATCGGCGCGACTGATTGTAGGTCCGCCGTCTATAGCGTCTGATCGCTTAACCAATGAGTCGGGGAGTTCGAATTTAGCACAGGAGGTTCTCAGGTTCCGGGCGAAGGGCGATAGCTTTTCGAGTCAATAGGCGTCTGCTAATACAGGCAATAGGCGTCTTAAATATGTATGTAAATGTGTATGTAAATGTATTAAATATGACGACTACGCATTTCTCGAGTAATTCTAGTTCATTGACGTCTAATAAATTACAGTTCTAAAGTCAGCCACTAAATTTGAATTCATTTTCAAAGAAGTTTTCCAGATGGGGTCTAAAACATTTTACAACAGAATAAATAGCAAATGATTCTCTTTACCTAGTCACCCATTTTGAGAAGCCATTTTTCCTTTTTAGCCATTTAGAGTGACATACTATTGGTACTAACAGACTGGCGCTGTTCCTGTGTACGTAATGCGGCATGAAAATTTGATAGACAAAAACAGAAACAAAAACGTGAGATACCCCACCCAAGAGTTTCATCTCTCTTCCCTTTTCAAACGTCCAAACTTTCTTTGAGTTCGCCTAGGCGAACTTCAAGGGCGGAGTGTCATCTTTCAGAGGTGCTTTTCGACTTCGTCTCCGCCTGCATAGGTGCAGGCAGTAGGTGATGGTAGGCATGGGAAAATGCACCGAACTCAGCGGGTCCTTTTCATTTAGTACGCATTCCTCCTTCCCATGTTGGGAGGATATTTCGTCAATAAATCTGATTTTGGCAATGGGATCTTCTCGTTATCAGACAATGACTGCTTCCAGGTGGTTTTGCTGCTAACTCACCTTCATGGAGATTCGAAACATTTGGCTTCTTTGTGGGTATACTGTAACTGTACCATTGAATTACACGGAAGCACCGGAGCTCTCTGGCTGGTTCGTATATCAATAATAAATTCTTCCGGAATCCGAATAATCATTGATGCCAGGTGTTCAAATCCAGCTTTTCTTTGTTCATCTGCGGCTTGAAATCAAGATTTTCCTTGGGTAATTGGCGATATCCATTGTCATATTCTAGACTAAGGCTTAAAGGACACTCCTTAGGAACAAACTATCTATATATTTGTTTTGTACTTATATTAAAAACCTTTTTTATAGGATCCCTAGTCAAAGATTGTTCCATATGTTTGCCTTCATGTTATCAAGCTCTTGGGATCCTTGAAAGGTTGAAAGGCTTACGTCATTTTACTTCGCGTATCACTTAATACCCACGTTGGCATCTACCAATTCAACACAGAAAAAACCCTACGTGTAACTGTCTAGGTCATTTTATATTCGCATGTAAGTACAGTATTTCGTCCCTATATCTAAACAGCGCGAAATCACTACCATACAAGCGTCTGTCTCTTATAAGTCAGGCAAGGGATTAATTCCAAGTTGGATCAAGATTAAGACTTAAAAATTGGCAATCTGTGTACTTCCTAGCTTGACCTTAAGCAGACCGGAATAAGATAAGCACTGGTCGACCTAGTTCCAGCCTACCATAGGCTCTCATACCTGGCTCTCATACCAAATTTAGCTTGGCACTGCAGTGAATATAAATTAGGTACCTGGAAAGGTCTCTCAGCAACCCGCGGATGGTCATAAGTTTCCAACGGGCGCTGCTTTGTTTCCTCTGTCGTATAAGTGAAATATGCGTGAATACGGTGTAAAACACTGATCAGTTAAATAAACAGATAAATATAAATCGGGGCCAGAATGATAAGGTCGAAGCATGCTATGATGTCGCCAGCCATACTACTCCCCCCCCTATAATAAAAACAAATACATAATCAAACAATCAAAGAAATCCGTCTGTACTAAACAATAGCCGATAACCAATACAGCCTCTACAGGGTAAATATAAAGCCGATAACCATTGCAGCCTCTGCAGGGTAAATATACAGCCGATAACCAATACAGCCTTTGCACGGCAAATATACAGCCGATAACCAATACAGCCTCTACAGGGTAAATATAAAGCCGATAACCATTGCAGTCTCTGCAGGATAAATATAAAGTCAAAAACCAATACAGCCTCTGCACGGCAAATATGCAGCCGATAACCAATACAGCCTCTGCAGGGTAAACATATAGCTGATAACCAATGCAATCTCCGCAGGGTAAATATAAAGCTGATAACCATTGCAGCCTCTGCAGGGTAAATATTCAGCCGATAACCAATACAGCCTCTGCAGGGTAAATATAAAGCTAATAACCAATACAGCCTCTGCAGGATAAATATAAAGCCGATAACCAATACAGCCTCTACAGGGTAAATATAAAGCCGATAACCAATACAGCCTCTGCAGGGTAAATATAAAGCCGATAAC
This sequence comes from Liolophura sinensis, assembly GCF_032854445.1. Lineage (NCBI taxonomy): Eukaryota > Metazoa > Mollusca > Polyplacophora > Chitonida > Chitonidae > Liolophura > Liolophura sinensis. Next base: position 14,872,946 of record NC_088304.1, on the reverse strand, counting down.
CAATACAGCCTCTGCAGGGCAAACATATAGATGATAACCAATGCAATCTCCGCAGGGTAAATATAAAGCCGATAACCAATACAGCCTCTGCAGGGTAAATATACAGCCGATAACCAATACAGCCTCTGCAGGGTAAACATATAGCTGATAGCCAATACAGTCTCAGCAGGGTAAATATAAAGCCGATAACAAATACAGCCTCTGCAGGGTAAATATAAAGCCGATAACCAATACAGCCTCTGCAGGGTAAACATATAGCTGATAACCAATACAGTTTCTGCAGGGTAAATAAAAAGCCCATAACCAATACAGTCTCTGCAGGGTAAATATAAAGCCGATAACCAATACAGCCTCTGCAGGGTAAACATATAGCTGATAACCAATACAGTCTCTGCAGGGTAAATATAATGCCGATAACCAATGCAGCCTCTGCAGGATAAATATAAAGCCGATAACCAATACAGTCTCTGCAGGGTAAATATAAAGCCGATAACCATTGCAGCCTCTGCAGGGTAAACATATAGCTGATAACCAATACAGTCTCTGTAGGGTAAATATAATGCCGATAACCAATGCAGCCTCTGCAGGATAAATATAAAGCCGATAACCAATACAGTCTCTGCAGGGTAAATATAAAGCCGATAACAAATACAGCCTCTGCAGGGTAAACATATAGCTGATAACCAATACAGTTTCTGCAGGGTAAATAAAAAGCCCATAACCAATACAGTCTCTGCAGGGTAAATATAAAGCCGATAACCAATACAGTCTCTACAGGGTAAATATAAAGCCGATAACAAATACAGCCTTTGCAGGGTAAATATAAAGCCGATAACCAATACAGCCTCTGCAGGGTAAACATATAGCTGATAACCAATACAGTCTCTGTAGGGTAAATATAATGCCGATAACCAATGCAGCCTCTGCAGGATAAATATAAAGCCGATAACCAATACAGTCTCTGCAGGGTAAATATAAAGCTAATCACCAATAGGGCCTCTGCAGGGTAAATATAAAAGGTGATAATCAATACAGCTTCTACATGGTAAACATACAGCTGATAAACAATACAGCTTGTGCAGGGTAAATATAAAAGGTGATAATCAATACAGCTTCTGCATGGTAAACATACAGCTGATAAACAATGCAGCTTGTGCAGGGTTAATATAAAGCTGATAAACAATACAGCTTCTGCAGGGTATATAAAAAGAATTAAGGTGTATAACGGTTAAACTTTGTACTCATGAGAGAGTGGGTATTCAAAACTGTAGAAAGACTTAATACCAGTATTAACTTAAAACCAAGTCTTCAACTTTGTAGTCAGCCCAAAAACTTATTGCACAACAGTATTTTTAAACATGAAACAAAGTCCCCTGCTGTTATACTTTGAGTTAGGACAACTGCATTGGTTACTGAGTTGGGTTAAAATTTGAAATACAAAATATGACTTAATATTAGTATTAGCTAATAGGCCTACGCCTTCGAAAAACTTGGTCCTGGCCTTCTAATTATGAGATGAGAGGTAGAGGGGGTGAACAATTTGTTAATATCGGAATAACTATGTTGTCAACGTATGGTTCTCCTGCATTTCACATATTACTGGTCGTTACTGGTGAGAAGCTCAAGGAACTCAATGAATAGTGGGACAGCTCATGAATGGCAAATCTTGTATGTAGTGGAATTGAAGATGGCTTTGTAGGCCGATTTGGAAATCTTTAACACTGGAACGAACACAGTGGCCAGTTAATTAATAATGTAGGATGGGTCAGTTTACAGAGATAAAACTGAGATTTGGTGGCCTTCCTCTGGGAAGAACGCTATGCTACGATCAATTGGATTTGATGAAACTATCCTTTTGGACCTGAGTCTGATATTACAGGAATGCTTGGGTCAGTATGTAACTAGGATACTAGAATGAAATTTATCTATTCACAGTAAGGCCTCAAATAAGATATGTCCCTGAAGTAGAATCTTCGAACTGACAGAAGATGTGAGGTGTAGGCCTTGACCGGGTGGTTAATACCTGTCTGGCCATCGATTAAAGACATGCGCAGTTAGTTCAGTCCTAGCTTGCGGATAGGACATATTCTAGGTTCGTTTAACTTCGATTTGCAAAGCATGACATTAGCTACTGTAGTTTTCAAAAGCTGCACAAAACGCACATCGGAATAATAATAATAATAATAATAATAATAATAATAATATTAATAATGATAATAATAATAATAATATCGGCTCACATAATGATAACAGTACAACTACTAGTAGTGACAACAACGACAACAAAGAGTGCACACTTTTACATTTGTAATATGGGCTTGCACATGTAATTCTATATGTAAAACTCATTCACACATATGTAACCGATGTGGCCTGTCCAAAATCCAAGTTATCATCTTACATTAGAAGACCGCAATTACAAATGTGTAATAAAGGTTGTGTGTGTCCTGGGGCCAATTCCAAGAACTAAAATTTCAATTTCTGGTACCAAAAAGTAAGCATCTTGCAGGGTTTTAAATTTTGGCTTAAGTCAGAAAGAGCTTTGTGGAATCGGCCTCAGATGCTCATAATGGAATTCCATTATGTGACGATTTCAATCAATGTCACAAGTTATTACTGCATGATGTTATCCCATGAAAGACCTGGACTCTAAGTTTCTTAAGTTTTACAATTAGTTTAATTCTCTTGTAAGTAAATATGGACAGAGCTTCCTGTTTGCTCTCAAAGCGCAACTGAGAGACATTTTATTTTATTATCGACATCATATGTACTATCATGCTACATGATTGGAATACCGATTTCATTCCTTCACCTGCAGCATACTTACGTCTTTCCAACTTCATTGAATACTCTTGACTGCTTCTCTTTGCATGATTGTGTCCTATTTTCGTACTTTATGTACTTTCTTACTTCTTTGGTGGTTTCAGTTATTCGTTGTTTTGGGAATTCGCCTTGCGATTATTGACCTGGAACGTCCACCTTGGTTAACGGCTACTATGTGAATTTCTCTTTCGACGAAAAGATTCATTCAACACTCACCAGTAATTTTCCAAGATGTGTACATGACAAAAGGCCCGAAATAATTTGAGCACCTAATATTGTTAACATTTAATGCTGCAACGAGAACCAAAACATTCCTTATACCGTATGAACAAATGTGCCCACCTGTGAGAAAACATGCCTGAAAATCATGACATAGTCTGGCCGTGAAATGTGGGCCTTCCTATGGCAGCGATGCATGTACCTAGTGCCAGTGGGGCGTGGCCTTATCACTGCTTAACACATTATACCTTTTCGACAAGAATTTCCAATTTTCACATAAAACCCTAAAGCGAGAATGAAAACTGCTGGTTGCTTCTCTTTGAATGGGTGCATCATAATTTCGTATTTTATATACTTTCTAAGTTCTATGGTGAATTGTGTGAACTGGTCATGCGATTATTAAAATAGAACGTCCACTTTGGTCTACGGCTCTAATACAAATGTCTGTTTCCCAAATGCGTAGTAAGTGGATATGTTACGGAGGAGATGTTTGTACAATAACGTCAAGTCCTTTGAAGTCTTGTGTGCCAAACATGCTGATAGGCTTGGAGTCCTCTCACATTACATACCAAGTATTAGTGGGTCAAAAAGTAACGATACTTCGTTCTGATGTGTGACTTTCTGTGCTTATTCTTTGCAGGTCAGGTACCGGAAAGTGTCCTCTCCAATATACGGTTCCAGGACCCGCCGAGATATCGTTTCATTGTCCAGGGGCACAAGACGTACGACGAGTGTGTGATACGTGTGGAGACTGGCAGCTTCAAGAGGTCAGCGAGTGAACAAACACGGCATAGAGGCCTCATGTCACGATTGCTGGACCCGCAATCACTAATCTTGGGAGAACACGATTCGTCCCTTGACAACAAGAGAAGGCCATTTTACTTTTTGCCGAAAGTCAACCGTCGTTCTCGGATCTACCGAGGTTCTTGGCGCTACCCCCATTCCAAGGAGTATATTTTTGGGCGGACCGTTTTTCCTCTATGGGGGAAAGACTCGACATGGATGAATGATGGCCAGCTAATCATCCCTTCTGTCAAGGCCTACCATAAGCAACTTTAAGGAGAAGGAGAGATGACTTTGCACAAAAGGGCAAGGCACAACTAAGCAATGATAATTAACTATTTCTGGTTGTAATATTGCGTGTATTTGGAAGGGCCTACGGTGATCTTCTTTCTGACCTTGACTTAATAGATGAGCATTGTGTCACCGTGAATGTACGTTTACTTGTGGAAAATATGGGAAATTGTACTCAACGGCTTCAAATAAGCCGAGAATAATTAAATGTAAGGTATCCTGTATTATAATGGAAAAAAAAACACACATCATTGTAACATGTTTAATTAATTGTATCCAGACTGTGTTTCGAAAAATTAGTCTTCACTTGAAATATTTTTCCAAACTTAGCATCCACCACCGGACACATGTGTATTTCTTGGCTCTACATGACCTGCAAACCCAAAGTATCTCCTGGGTCCCATTAAGTTTGCTTTCAGCAGAATTTGGCGGAAAGTATTTAGGCATAAACCTGCCTTGAGACATTTTTTTCAATAGATGCAAATTGTTACTTTTGTTCTCGTCATACGACGACAAAAAGCACAGATTTTTTATGATATTGTCTAACTAGGATTAACACAATTTTGATGATCACACTAGTCCAGAATAATTTCGATATTCAACGCCCACAAGGACAACCTAGGGATCAAAATTCAGAGGGAGACATTCCTTAACCTTCCCGATTTTTTCTGTCCTAGGGCTTGTACCTTTAGAGTGTTGAATGATATTTCAGATTTAATACATTAAAAATGACATGCCGTAAAATTTTGTAGGACCAATGTGCTGTAGTGAGACGAACACAGCCATTGAGATAAAACTATCCCTGTCATAAATGATGCGAAAGAACAAGTTTTTGTCTTAACCTCAAGTCTCCAACTGGCATTTATGCTTTCTGGTTTATAGCTATGCCAGCTCGTGCTGGCTCCCTCTCCGGCCGTGGAAGGTCTTGCACCAACCTGCGGATGGTCGTGAGTTTTCCCAGGTCTCTGCCCGTTTTCTTCTATAATACTGGCCACCGTCGTATAAGTGAAATATTCTTGAATACGTCGTAAAACACCAATCAAAATGAATAAATAAATAACAGCTAAGCTTCGTATGTCAAAGTCTGATTCAATATCGATTATGCATTTTAATTGGTAAGGTTCAACATCAATGCCCTGCTTAAGTTATTCGACCCTAGAAATTACGATGCATAAAACGACTTTATCAGAAAATGCAGAAGAGCCATTTATCCATTTGGCTTTGGTGGGTAAACGCTTGAAAATACCCGGCAAGATTTGTGATGTTCCACAATCTTTGGACTGTTTATTTGTCAATCTTAAAAACCCACAAATGGCAACGTTCAGTACGGTATGTTACTCAAGATTCATGTACAATAATAGTTTTCAGCATAATGTAAGAGAACCCTATTTCGCGTAGAGAGTCAATCTGTCCACACAGGTACACAAAACGAATTTATAAACTTTATAGAAATTAAGTTTTAAGGTTCTACTTGAGTTTTTCGTCCTGGTGTTGTACGTCTCAGTGATTTATCGCAAGGCACTTGCCGTTTCTTTATGCGATGGCCTCGTACGGAAAACAGTATCCGGTATAGGATGCGAATCTTCCTGTATACATACAACATTCCCGTGTACTGGCGTAACAGTCGAATAGCCCGGATGTCCAGACACAGCTGGTAAGGTGCAAACATTTCCGGTGGATACACGAGCCAGTTTTAAATGCCTCTTCTTACACACTGTTGTGAACTGAGTACAGAGTAAATCAATCAATCACATGTTCGTCGTATCCAAGTGTCAATTAACATCCAGAATGTATTTTGTTAGCTTGTGGAATCTGGACAGTGGAATAAATGCTATGGGAAATATGGAGCTGTTGACTTATTTCTCCGGCAGGTGGAGCATCATGCCATACTGTATATTGGTTATGTGAGGAAGTCTATGTAACCATGTTAAGACCGCAATCCGTTTCTTTTCGTATAAACCCAGCACTCTTCATTATTTTCACATTTTCTTCAATTTAATTTTTGCCCTAAGGGAATGAAGTTTAAAATACATCTGGGTAAATGGAAATATTTATTTAGGGATAGTTAGTCCTATTGGATTTGTTTTAACAGCGGATATAAAAAAAGTGTTAGGCTATATAGCATTCTTCCATCTGGGATATTTACTGTAAGTGATGCTTTTGTTTCATGATGCAGTGATGTTTTGGGTATTTACTGTAGGTGATGCTTTTGTTTCATGATGCAGTGATGTTTTGGGGTTTTCTCTGTAGGTGATGCTATTGTTTCATGATGCAGTGATGTTTTGGGTTTTTACTGTAAGTGATGCTTTTGTTTCATGATGCAGTGATGTTTTGGGTTTTTACTGTAGGTGATGCTTTTGTTTCATGATGCAGTGATGTTTTGGGTTTTTACTGTAGGTGATGCTTTTGTTTCATGATGCAGTGATGTTTTGGATATTTACTGTAGGTGATGCTTTTGTTTCATGATGCAGTGATGTTTTGGGTTTTTACTGTAGGTGATGCTTTTGTTTCATGATGCAGTGATGTTTTGGGTTTTTACTGTAAGTGATGCTTTTGTTTCATGATGCAGTGATGTTTTGGGTTTTTACTGTAAGTGATGCTTTTGTTTCATGATGCAGTGATGTTTTGGGTTTTTACTGTAGGTGATGCTTTTGTTTCATGATGCACTGATGTTTTGGGTTTTTACTGTAAGTGATGCTTTTGTTTCATGATGCAGTGATGTTTTGGGTTTTTACTGTAGGTGATGCTTTTGTTTCATGATGCATTGTTGTTTTGGGGTTCTCACTGTAGGTGATGCTTTTGTTTCATGATGCAGTGATGTTTTGGGTTTTTACTGTAGGTGATGCTTTTGTTTCATGATGCAGTGATGTTTTGGGTATTTACTGTAGGTGATGCTTTTGTTTCATGATGCATTGTTGTTTTGGGGTTCTCACTGTAGGTGATGCTTTTGTTTCATGATGCAGTGATGTTTTGGGTTTTATTATAACTTCGCGCTCACTTTCTTCTCATATTTTGTTTATTTATTCGGTTGATGCTTGACGCTGTACTAAAGAGTACTTATAGATGGAAATGAGCGTGTCGAGTTCATAGGGCCACATACAGAAATATGCATTGCTTTAAATTAAAATGCGTATAATTCAAAATTCGCAATAATAGTATTTGAGAGATGCAATGCCGAAGTACGGATTGGGACAAAAACGGATTTAGTACACTCGAACAAGCATTACTGATTACGTGTTAACATCAGGTAAACTAACGACAAAATGGCCGTATATATATATATCACGTGTCAGTTTTTGGTCGATTCTAGGAGAAAATGTGCTTGGATTAACATTGAAGGAATTGTTCACTAAACAAGTCCGCCGACTAGAAAGTTCACGTAGCAGGGTGATAAACATCTATGCTTTGACAATTAAGGCTATGCGGCACTCATACTTTCTTCATAAAAAGTTTTTAAAATGATATAAACCTATAGTATATAATTAATTGTACTATAAGACAGTGAAATGCTGAGTGAAATGTCTGAGAAAGTTCCGGATCTTACCCAGATGCCATTCTCAAGGGAGAACAAAATCGAACTCAAAGCTCGAGTCACGTTTTTTATGACCACCGTTTGTTTTGGTCTGAAGTGAAATATGCTTCGGCATATGAGCCAAAAAAGTTTTGTCAAATCCGGTCTCCGATGTTGTATTTGGGTACAAGTCGGAGTTCTTCGTTAGAGGAATTCTATTCAATGCACTATACGGAAAACCATTTCCTGACAATCGTTAATCTATTGCACATGAACTGTATATGATAGACTGAGTACTTTACTGGTACCTCATTGACAACATATGTGTGTGGTTATTATCTTTCAAAACAACAGTATCAAAGTAATGATACAGTCTCCTTTTATGAGCGAAGAACCAATAAATAGTTCTGATCCTTGTCCGTTTCTTTAAATACCTCGTCAGGATCTTTAATATCTGAAAAAATGCGGGAAAAGCAAGGTACATGGAAATAGCCCCAAAGTGTTCCAATTCCGAACGAGGCCTTTATTTTAAACATGAGGTGTATTGTTGCTGATTATCTCTAGCACTGTCGCTACTAGACAAGCTTGACTTAGGCTTGTTTAGACATAGCCTCACCACTGGTGTCCTCACGCAGAACTATTTAATCAGTATTCCGAATAAAATTGTTTCACGTGTTGGTTAGAATCATGTTATACATACCTTCGATAAAGAAAATTCCTTTGTATGAGGTATTAATAGAACCAAACGTTGAGACAGAGATTTGTGTTTTCGGTCATCACTTTCATTTCATTTCATACACTAAGGCATGCAGCGATACGAACGAATTTATGTTGTTTATAGTCTTGACGGGAACGGAAACCCCTTGGGGTTTCTTACACCCCAATATAAATTAAACTATGGTGTACAGGTATTTATACAGACTCGGCAGTAAGTAATACAGCTACATATTAACAATACGTATCAATTATATATGAATAAAAGGTCATAGTATCTAAGGTATATGTCGCGCACTGTAGACCAAGTAATCATAGCACGTGTACATGAGATGATGTTTCACTGCTGTACCATGTGACCTGTCACAGGCAACTGTTTTTGATTACATTTGCCGTAACATTGGCGCCTGTAAAAGAGTTTCACAAACAGTTATTCAGAGTAGATGAAGAAAGGAGAAAATTGAGGTATTGAAGGATTGTAAACTGAAGCAGTTCATAAAGGAAAGCGGTGTGTTTTGTGTATCCAAAACATAGCGAAACAGGTGATCGGTGAAATAATATCAAGAAAAGTTGCCTAACATTTGTGATAAGTCACATGTTACAGCAAGTCTGTTTTTACCTTTAACGACTAAAGAATTGAAAAAAAAAATTAGATGGGATCGAACCATTACAATATAGTGTAAAGTTGGAAAATCACGTAAAAATGATACAAAAAAAGTTACGCTAAACTAATGCTCAATGGGAAGTTATTTTATTTACCTATTTCTCTGACGTTTCACGTCGTACTGGAGAATATTTCACTTATACGACGCTGGCAAGCATTATGGTGAGGGGATGGGGGAGGGGGGGGGGGGGCACGACCAATCGCAGGTCGTTGGCTGAACTTTCCACGTACATGTGCAGTAAAGAACCAATAAAATAAAGTGTAAACATGGAAAATGACATAGAAAAAGGTACTCGACATACATGAGGAAACAAGGTACATTACGTAAACAATGAGCAAAATGAACTGATTTATTTGTTCCGTAGTGTTTTTCGCCGTACTCAAGAATATTTCACTTATACAACGGCGGCCAGCATTATGGTGTGAGGAAATTGGACAGAGCCCGGGGGGAAACCCACGGCCATCCGTAAGTTACAATGATCAATAAAGCGAACATGTGACATTATGTAAACAATTGCATGGGAGGAAACGAAACAGGTTTTATGACGTACAGTAAATAAGAGACATTACCAATGGACATCTGCGAAGAAGGGACATGGTATAAAAATTGGCACAAGAAAAAAAGTAATGGCCTAAACGGTTCATAAAGTAAACGATGGACAATGGACGAAAAAGGATCCATTCAGACAAGCCACAAAGTTAACAAGAGACTTGTTATTATCAAGGGAGATGCAGCAGTTGTCATGATATCCAGGTTACAAATTTACATCGAAATGCAAAATTCACCATTTGATTCTGATCAGTGCCACTAAAGTGAAATACCTGGAAGCGTTCATGTTCAATTAAATGCATAGAGTTTTACGTCTATCTGAAGTATTTTTCTGACCAATCCTGGAAAATAGTAAGATACAAAAGACTGTAGCATCTAGGAGAAAAAACCAGAGAAGCGACGACGGCGTGATAATTGGTAAATGGTGGCAGGTAACCGGTAAAATCGGGTCTCTTGTCAATTTACCTCATTTAGGGTTTCATTCCGGTTGTTCACGTAAATTATAGTCCTCCTACCAGTGCTTAAGCAGAATTAGGTAAAAGAAATGCAGTTATGTTTATTCCAAATGTTAGACTTCATTGGTCTAGAATTACACAAATGCTGTTTTGTCATCACAATTAGTAAACAGCAACATGAATACAAACCAAACAAACGAAATGACAGAGGCTAACAAACGGAAGGTCTCTGGATTCGAACTCGTGGCCTCAGTCCTGAGAGACAGAGTAGACAAATAATCCGACTTGGGAGTGTATACCATATACGACTTTCCTCAACCCTTGGCCACATTATGGGGGCGGTGGGATTGCGCCGCTTTGGTTCACTACCCCCTTCTGTATACACACAATTTTCCGAACAAACTTTGCATAATTGTGCTCCTTAAGACTGACGTCATCAAGATAAGCCCAAAGCCTTCCACACAAACTGAAATATCGCTGACGTATTTCATCTCTTATACCATTGTTCCAAATAAACCAGCACGATCCTTGATCCTTGTGACATTGGCCCTCCGCATCTGGACAAATAAGCTGGTACAAATACTACAAGACTGTAATGACCGACCAATGCGGCAGAGATTAGCCGGGATTTTTTTTGTAGTCTCAAGGGCACATATTTTCCGATATACACCAAGCTAGCTAAATATTCCTAATAAGACCAAACGCATTCGATTAATCGAAAAATATCGACTTCATTAAAGTGGCATTCAGCAAATAGTTTTTACACTGGCGCATTTCTGTTTAATTACACAAGGTACTTATGCCACGGTTTTGTGGATATCTAATTTTAATTGGAATTAAAATATTGGAATTAAAATATTGGAATCTTAGAACCTTCGAATTTTCATGTAGACATACATGGCGGCAGTCAGTTTTTATGGGAGAAGAAAGAAGCACAGAATTCTTGAGTGACTGAGTGCTTGAGGTTTAACGTCGTACTTAACAATTTTTCAGTTATATGAAGGAGTCCTTACAGTGCTAGTATTGTGCCTCCTTGTTGCAGGACGGATTTCGGCCGCTCTTTTATTTAGTGCTGCTTCACCAAGATGACTTAAGGGAAGCCATTATACTGATAGGGGTCAATTTGTCGTTGCACTATCCCTTAATGTTGAACGCCAAGCAAGGAAGGTACAACTTCCTCTTTTAAGGCCTTTGGTGTGACCCGACCCAGGATTGACCCTGGATCTACCGCCCAAGAAGCGGACGCTCTACCAACTGTGCTATCGAGGCCGATCAGAATTCTTGCTGTATAGGCTCAACCAAACCAACGAAAGTTGGATTTGAACTCGCATCTCCCTTGGTCGCAGGTTAGGGATATGTCGTTGAAGTTGTTACAGTGCCTGCGATTAGTTAGCACCACATTAGGATTTGTTCTTACACTCTTTCAATGAAATTTCATTGAGAGTGTGTGTTTTCTGCATCCTCGCTTTACGGTTGTATGTTTTTTGGCGAGAGAATACATGTCAAGCTGTTAGTCAATGATGAGGCGACGTCCCATTGACGTTGACATACACGTGTACCTCTATCAGCTGCTGTCATATGACGGCCCGCATTTTCATGGTTGTTTTCTTACAGACTGAGCTAAGTAGGCGCTTTTACTTATTGGCTATGGAATGTTTTTGTGTTCGTTACGGCTCTAAATGTAACAATATCACATTCTGAGGGGTTCAAATTTATCGGGGTTTCAGGCCATAAACACAGTAGGGGTGAAAAATACTGGTGAGCTCAAGGCTTGATGCATGTATTAAAACTAAATGTGAGGTTTTGATAGTACTTGTTTGATTGTCTGTCTGATATCTGATGTCTGATGTCTAAAGTCGTACTCAAGAAATTGACACTTGACGACGCCCATTTTCTGGGTGCATGACAGACCACCACGCCACAGCTGAAATAGGCAGTACTGGATTCGAACTCGCGGCCTCACTGGCGTCATGAGGCTGATAGCCGATGTGAGCCAGCGCTTTACCATCTTAGTTGGCGAGGTTCATAACACTTCTTTGAAGTTCTCTTTAATGGTTCCAAGATGAACGATTTCAGATTTATATTAAGGCTCATGGAAACTGGAAGGTTGCTGTTGAGATGCTGATAACATTGTCGGCTGGTTGAGTGGAATCACTGATAACACACCACTTCATACAGAGATTAGTATGGCTTTCCAGGCCAAAGCCCTCTGACAAGAATGCTCAGTTTGACAGATGGACTAGGTGCCTTTACATTGATCCAAACGTAATATTTCAGCATCGATGTCGCAAGATTTTGTATGATCCGTCTGACTGATCGGTTTATGTTTAATATAAAAAGAATGAAAAACGAATAGCAGATTCATGTAGGACCATAATCACTTATATCAAAATACACTGTCCTCAGGCCAAATGTGATAAGAGACTATGCACAGCAAACGGAGTAAAACCAGAGCAATGACGACAGTGTGATAGTTGACAAGTGGTCACACGTGAAGCCCATGAAAGTCGACCATTTGTTAATTTAATTTTTTTTTATTATATGCATCTATATGCATAAAAGTAGCAACATACATTCTCCTTAGTACCATGGCTTAAGAAGAATAAGATAAAACATTCCAATGGACTTTGTTGCAAATTATTACCTGTCACTTGTCCAGAATATTGTCGGGTGCCTCCGTGACCCAGTTGGTTAGCGCGCTAGTGCAGCGTAAAGATCCAGAACCCTCTCACCAATGCGGTCGGTGTGAGTTCAAGTCCAGCTCATGCTGGCTTCCTCTCCGGCCGTAAGTGGGAAGGTCTGCCAGCAACCTGTGGATGGTCGTGGGTTTCCCCCGGGCTCTGCGCGGTTTCCACCCACCATAATGCTGGCCGCCGTCGTATAAGTGAAATATTCTCGAGTATTGCGCAAAACACCAATCAAATAAAATAAATAAATAAATAAATCCAGAATATTGTCTTCAGAATGAACGTCTTACAAACATTAAATGCTGATAAATTATTAAATCAGGTGTCACTGATTTATAATTAATAGTTGATTGGTGTTTAACATCGTGCTTTTTCACTATAACGGCGGTGAGGAGTAAAACCGCCGACGTTCGCTGATTTCCGCACAAACCTTTTCTCTTAAAGCCACTGACGAAACAGGGAGAGCTGCCGGATTCGCATACACGCAGATTCAGCGTGATACGTGCAGCCAGCGACGACCCATGCCCAAACTACTAATCTGACTTCATCCCCGGACTCCTTCTTTGAACAGCTATAAATACGTATACAATGAATGTTTAAAAATCGAATTTCCATATTCATTTTCAAGCCACTTCAAATCGCTTTATAACATTATAAAAGACTACAGCATAGAGAGTAAAACGAGAGCACGTAACCAGTGACATAGCCTCCCCCCGCCACTTCACCTCAGGTTGAACTGTTCATGTAAACCCTTAAATAGTAGCAAATTAGACTGAAGCTTTGGAGAACACTTACGGTAGCCAAGTATCTCGAAACTTTGACGATGATCTGAAGCCGCAGGAAACAGATACATGAAGTCTGAATCCTTCGGCCTTCGAAAGCTGAGGGCTTTCGGCTCATGTCGAATGCCTATTATATTCTCTATTTGTTGTTTTAGTGCATGTTTGTGAATTAATATTTTACTTCACTTCTGAACATCTTGAAGAGGATCTGTCATTAAGTTAAACTATGCATGAAAAGGTACAATATAACAAAGAGTATCGCTTTAAGAAAAATGAAGAAAGATATGCCAACACAATATTTTTTTAGCATATTTTATATCTCTTAATAACCTCTCTATTGTGTGCATATCCTATATCAATATAAGATATAGGATATATTCAGCGATAACGTCAGCGATGAACACACTGGGACCATGGGATCAGCAAAGCGCTCCACAATTCCAGCTCTACCCTGTTTTGACAGCTACAACCACTGACCTCACCAAAGCGGGCTATTTAATTTCCAGACTGATCACGGGGGCCTTACGAAAACTCTAAAGCCATTTTTACGCCCCAAGAATAAAGTTTTTTTGCACTTCTACATGCACGTGTTAGGGCATATCATATCCTAAAATAAATAAAAAAAGAAGCGTTTCTTGTATCATTTAAGTGGTCGTTTTTGATACATCCATTTATGAGTTACAAGGTAAATTCTTCGCGCAACCCGTTATGTCGTGATAAACTTGATAGACTAATTACAGTACCCTGTTAAGTTTCACGATTCGCTTTGAAGCACAACTACGTGGTGACTTTTAACATAGTGGAGGATGGTGGTGGTGGGGGCAGCGGTTGTACTCAACACAAACGCAACAAATAATATCATTTGGTTGCAATAACCGCGTGACAAATCTCACCCACTGGTTGATAACAAGAGATTTCTTTCGGATGCATTGGTCAATCTTTAATAGCGTGATTGGAACGTGGGCTCTGGTCGACTTTTGCAATGGCCGCACTTAGAGAAGCAACACTCAGCTTAAAAACAAACGGCCGCAAAACAAAAGACGCAAATGTATCATCCTCATGGGTGCGGAACCGGGTGTTGAGACAACAGCGATGACGTGCAGGAGACGTCTCCGTTAATGGCAGCCACGGCCATGCGGGACGAGCAAGGACAGGGTGCGGGCGAACAGTAGCTGCAAAGTGAAATGGAAGCCTAAGGCGTGGACAGATTATTCCCACAAGCCCATCTCCAGGTTTTATCCCATTATTATCCTGTTGGACATCAGATTTGTCACAATAACTGTCAAATCCGCTAAAAGTTGTCAGCAAGTAGCGAACGGTCGCACAGGCCACCATGGTTTACCCAGCATGGAACCAGCTGATCCTGTTTATCTGACACTGGTACAAACTGTTTTACACACGTGTTATTTGACAGATTTCTTTTGGCCTCAGCATTGCCAGTCATCCAAGCGATATATAAATTAATAGCGGTGCATAATATGCTTGGTATCCATGATAAATTAACTGACTGTGCATTTCCCCGAAGTTAAAAATTCTTAGACTTGAGTTAGGTATGTGTACATTATGGTGATGGAGTATTTAAGCTTACTGCAATGGACATACCAGAGTAGATATAGAAATGATGTTACTGTTCGTGGTGGCTTGATGGCACAGAGTGGTCCAGGATCAACGCTCGTCTGGTCGAACACTTGTCTTAGTTTTCCACGAGTTTGATTTGCATATCTGTATGTCACACGTGGGAAAGTTCGTGAGTAACTTGCAAACGGTCGGTGGTTTACCACAGGCACTGCGGTTTCCTGCATTCATAAAACCGATTGCCATATTACAAGGAAACAAAATCTGGAGTATGGCGTTTAAAGCGATTAAACAAAATAATTAGAAATGGTTATGCAAAGTAGTAATATAGTACGAGGTTTTGAACAGCGCTGAAAACGAATGTAGGCTGAGCTAATGAGTTATGTTTAACCTAGCTAAACTATTCGAACAACGGGCCTCACACATCAATAGGAGCGGATCCGCGGACTTCACGCCCAACACAGTGTGCACCTCTGACAATCAACAAGGGTTCCGGTATCAAGCAGGATGTTGGATGTTTAATAACAGAATTATTTCATGTTCTGGGAGTCCTTCTCAGTACTGCGCAGATTTCAGCGCTTAAAGCAGAATTCCAACGCTTTTATTTTCATACTAAATGTTCCATAGACACAATATTTTTGCTATGTTAGCCTGTAAACTGCATTTAAAAAAAGAATCATTTAATTAGTTCCAGTGAGAAAAAAAACGTTAACGGTGGACCATCTGCCTATCTTGTCGGCTGCGGAACCCTGGTCGGGTGACGACATACCGTGAAGAAAGTGCATTGAAAAGCCCGGCAAAGCACAGACAAATCCATATACTTTCCGTGTATTTTTCCTGAAGCTATCGTACGACTAAAATCTATAACCACCCCTACGTGTACACCTCGTAATTAGCACCCCGGAAATCATATAAGTAAAGCAACTTTACAACAAATATTTTGAAATATACCGAATTTGTATTAAATCCTGGAAAACCGTGTTCAGCATGGTGACTGGGCGGTACGATGACCGATTTCCGCTCACATACCACCCACCGTAGATGACGCAAACGCACTCCCGTCTGGTTTGTCTGACACGAATTGGACCTTCAAAGAATTATGGTAATATCCGTGGAGAATTAGGCGCAGTTTCACAGTCCATGGGTTGTAATTTTTTACATCCAAGTCGAACGATAGTCCTACCGGCTGGGACACGAGGATGCATGCTGTAGGGCCAGCTAATCGTGAATTCCAGTGACGAGAGCAGTCTGCCGCTCAACGCCGGTGAAAGTAGCAATCGAGCTAATCTTTTATGTTTTAAAATAGTATCAACGCCAAAAATAAAGAAAGCTTGAATTATACTGAATGGAAACAGCGAGTGGTAACATATAGACATGCCAATTAAATTCTGTCTCTTCCCGTTACGCGCTCCAACGCACGGCCTGCTATGGGGTATCACGCGCGAGGTGTTAACTGAGCTGGAGGATCGCCTTGTAGCCTAAATCTATCCTTCCTTTCTTTTTTGTATGACTTTTTTTTTGGGGGGGGGGGGTGGATATATAAGCCTCGTCAATCTGCCTTTAGAGAGAATTAGAGAGTAAGTCTCAGACGACTACGATCGATGAGATCTGGTCTATATTTTCTCAATCTGTGGCATTTTTAGGCCACTTCTGTAACTGCACAGTACCCTGCGCTGTGTTACTGCAGTAGCAAAGTCACACTGGGGCATGGAATAAGCTGGAATTAGTACAGCCATTTTTTCCCGTGATCTGTGTTGTACATATAGAGAAGCCTCAGATGCTTGCAGGCGGATGTACCACCGTGACGTCACAAGGTCAAAGGTGGCTCGATGGTAGTGGAGTAGGTTTTCTGATTTTCGATCACCAAATTCTTACGTTTTTCTCCCGTTTTCGACGCTTTAAAGGAACGAAATGGATTCAGGGAGCATACAAATATCTGTACGTAAGTTGGAAGGTTCAGTGCTGGCGTCCTGCTTTAAATTTGACAGAGATTTCACCGGAATTTGAACCAGTGACTCCATTCTCAGATCGATGTATTTCATTCTGGCAAGAGTTTAAGTGAACCAATAACAGTTTATACTCTGATCCTGGTTGAACCACAATCAAATATAGGCAACTGACTTAGTGTCTGCGTATTACACTCGTCTTGAAATTGCAAAATTCCAGTGCAAAACGCTAGAGAGGAAAAGGGTAGACAAGTTGAACATTCCAGCATACAAGTAGCATTCGTGAACACTATCTTCCCAGTCGCAAATGGGAACGGAATCACAGGTTGGTACGAACCTGAACTTTTCCTTACAGTGCCAACTGATTACAGCTTAGTATTGTTCATTTACAGCTTGGTGCTTTTTTTTTTATTTTACTAATAACCATTTGGTTGATCAGCAGTTCCACGTATGATTGAATGACATACCGACCTTATCGAACTGTTATTTGGTTATTTGTCAACAATCAAATATATGGCATATGTTTCGAATTGTACTCTATTAATTTACGTTTGTTTGATTAAAAGACATTAAGCAGGTTACTGACGAATTGTCCAAGACAATGGTAGTACACTATTAAATCTTTGTGATGTTATAAAGGGAGGCTGATTCACCAAAGAAACATAAACGGAAAGAAAACAAATCGGTAATATCATAGTGCGGTTTTTCCACCCTTTTAACTTCATTCCGAATAATAAATATGACTTTTTACGATTTGTCAATATGTTCCAAAGGATAAAAGACGAACGATGATTGTTTTGGAGTGGTTTGTTTTCGCAGAGGAGCGCATCTGTTAACATTAGCAGGTGGTGTACTGATCATAAATTGTTAGTCATCAGTCATCATTTATTTAAAATAAATCTGAATGCGCAATAACTGACTGTACGAGCAATACGTTAAGTATTGGGTTGTTTACATAGGCATAAAAACAAAACAAAACAATGAAGACCGGAACATTTGATCTTTGACTGTATATAGTAACAGTAAATTTATCAGTCAGAATAATCTATTTCCAATCAAAACACTAAATCAGCCAATTAAAATAATTGATATTTGTTAACGACGCTGTTATATCCAACAGGTTAGCCAGCAATTAAAGGGAGACAACCTCGTCGTTCATAAAGCAAGTGCACCTTTTCAGTAAACACCGGCCACCTGAAAATCCTGTTAACTGGCAGTGAAAGTTGCATTGGGACACGGAGTCACCTGTCAACCTGCGGAAGTACAAGTGTAAAAACTCATCCATCATTAAAATAGATACTCTTTGCATTTGTGTTGATCGTAATTTTACGCTGGACAGAATGTAGTTCGAAACTATGCACACGCCCAAACCATTTCCTCTACATTTTGAAATGTCTTGTTAGAAGAGCACAAAATCTTGTATCTGACAAAAACGCGTATTGTTTTACTAAACACTACTTATTTTTCTCCTTCACATACGAAATCGTTAACGGTAATATAAGTGAAATATTTTAAAACACGGCATCAAATGTAAAATAATCAAACACGTCCCAGCCAAATAAACAATCAGACACGCCATTACGCAGGCTTTGACAGCCATAGTCTGTATGCGAGAAATTTCCTATATTCCCTATTAAAATCCATGTAAGGCGACATCATGTGCAGCTAGAGCGAGGTGTGCAGGTTATTCCATACACTCGTGTTCATGTGGCCGGCGCACTATTTTCGTTTGCACAAACTACACTTTGAGAAGCGGGATTTCAAATTACATGAACTGTATACCCCCAGTACCTGTGGTGTGTATCGTTTGTATCATTAGAACACAACTCTTAGTCATGCAACAAACTGATACTACAGTCAAATATACCTGAGCTTGTTTCGGTTTTGAACCCGTATTTATCAAGTTGCATAAGACCTAAGACAAAAATTGCAAATACTTAAAAACCCGAACTCATAATAGGAAATGGTAGTGGTGGTGGTGGTAGTTTGTTTAATGGCGTTTCCATTCTAATGAATGAAGCCCGTCACGATCAGTGCTGAAACCAAGTAGTGTTCACATTAATGCATGATAACATAGAGATGAGAATGAACTATACTCTAACTTTTCTCCTAGCACATGGAAGCAGGAACCTTACTGTAGCTTTGAAGACTCTACCAGACCTCTTGGCAGGCCTTAAAACATTGTGTGGGTGGGGGTCTGTAATGCCAGCACAGAGTAGTTAAGCATAATAGCGAAAGTCTCTGGAGAGTATATTGTGGGCATCGGAACAACATATGATCAGTTGTTCAACCTGGCAATGATCACAAACACCCGTATCATGCAAATGAAATCTGTTTAAATAAGAATTCGTTTGATGTTGAAGAGAGTCGGCGATATTAGGCTTCCCTGGGGCACCCCGTTTTCAACAAAAAACAGGATGGGAATAGGTTTTGCCAATACGTACCTGAATTAGCCGGCCAGTCACAAAACTTTTAAACCAACCAAATAAGTTACCACCAGTACCAAGGTCCCTCATCTTCATCAACAGGCCGTGTTTCCACAGTGTATCAAAAGCTCTCTCGATGTCCAAGAAAACTGCTTCTTCTTCTCTCATAATAGGAAATAACTCAAATTCTGCTTAGTAAATTGTTCTGCAGTAAAGAATCAGTGTATTAAACTTCCTAGAGTTAAACATTTTAATTGTAGCTGTGTTAGAATTTTTCACTTGCTGTAGGTCTTAAGACATTTGATAAATCCAGGCCCTAGTGGAATAGATTTCGAGTTGTGCAGGCCTACTAATTATAATTCTATACACGCAATCTTTACAAACACAATTACAGACAATTACAAGTTTGTGTTTTCTGACGTCACTTCCTGCCTCATCACCGTGACCCCAATGACCTTGGCGTCATACAATATTTCCGCACCAGATCTACTAGTGTTGTAAAGGGAAAGGTAGAGAGCGAAGCATGCCCTGTAAGGAGTATGGAACCAACTTGATCTAGGCGGGTTATGTCCCCTGTTGACCTACTCGGCCGGATATTCGCCGTCTTCTTTACAGTGGTACAGAGACATTTGGGCCAAAGGCATTGCTCAAAGCCTTTGCAGCTCCCCCCACCTTCAAATCAAAATTCGCATTGTAATGGGGAAAACAATCTGTAATGATATATATATATATATATATATATATATATATATATATATATATATATATATATATATATATATATATATATATATATATATATATTAAAAGAGAAGAAAACTTTACACATATATACCGTAGGAACTTAGAACAATTTTTGAATATGAGATAAGATAAGATCGATACCTCAGAAAGAAACATCTTATAAAGGTTAAAAGTTAAAAAAAATGAATGATGTACCTCTGGAGTTTTGGAATAATAAAGTGACCATGTCCCTGAGGTACACCTCAGCCACTTGGGAAGGTTTAAAATAAGAACTCAGATTTAGTCACAAAATGGTGACTAAAAAATTGCAAATGTTGATGCACGTTCCAAAAAAAGGTAATTAAATAAACACGAGCCTTTGCCTCACCCTGTATTGATTTCCAATTTTTGGGCAAATATTGACCAATCAAAGAACATGGAATTCTTTTCCCCTCGATTGCTCCAACATGGCTGCCCATGCACTCACTGATGCTTCCTGGTACAGAATGTGTGGGCACATGAAAAGCTTTGGATTGCACATGTAGTCTCCTGCGCGGGTTCAAATCCAGTCTTAAACAGGGAATTCCCGGATTCCGTGGCTCTCATTGTGCATGAGCTTTTTGACACAAAGTTAACATTTGCTGATAAACACCGCTTTTACGAGTATGATGTGCGTATCTGTACATCGCACGTGGGCAAGTTCATCATGCTGTGACTTGCCAATGGTCGGTGGTTTACTCCAGCATGTACCACAACAATTAACCTGATCCTTGGTGGAAAATATGCTTAAACACATTTGTAAATTGTAATATATTTACAACATTATTTGCGTAACTTTTTCATTCGCCAAGTAACCATAATCTTAAAATAATTTTATGTACCGATATCGTTTAACGCACGTCCAGTATGAAAACAAAACGGAACAAAAGACTGAAGAGAGGAACATTGGCTCTTAGGCTGTATATTGATAGTAAAAAGACTGATGTCAGCTGTCATTGAAAATAATCTGAGCTGCCAGAACTACCAGTCCATGTGCTATACATCAACAATTTAAATTGATTCGCCCATTTCGCAGTTAACCAGTAATAGAAGGGAGGCTACTCTGTCACGATCGTAAAGCAGCTACAGCCTGACAGTATGCACCGTCCGTTTGAAAACCCTCTTATCCCACAGGCGAGCTGGCATTGCTGGTCGCTTTCGCACGGACCCTCTAGTCGAGCTGTAGATTAAATACAAAATCTATGCGTCAAAATTCTATTCGTACATCACCGGGCAAGCAAAATTGACTTTTCAAGCCAATAATGGGAAGTCCATTTCTCCAAACACAACACAAACTACCAAAGAACTAAGAAAGTGCATGTATATGAAGTACGAAATTAAGACGGATTCATGCAAAAAGAAGAAGTCTCTTTCAATAGGAAGGCCGCAAGGAAACAAAGGAATGAATTAAAATTGTATCCAAATCGTGCGCTGTGGTAAATCGAAAAAGCGTGATGTCTAAAACTGATGTTTAAAATCACTGAACCCAAGTGACAAGATTAATTAACGCCTATTAGAGGGTATAGGCTAAACCGTCAGATGACCGAGATGGAAACTCTTTCCCCAACACTTTGAAATCAGTGCAGTTCAACAAAATAACCGATAGTTCTATATCCCGGGTACACTGCTTAGTTTTCCCATCCACTGAAACTGTTTGCTTTGAAAATAAGTGAAATATTTTGAAGGAGAGCAGCAAACGTAAAAAAAAGAAAAAAAAAAAAACAGTCCCCAGACAAACAAACAGATGCGCAGGGGCTCGAGATAATTGGTACATGTAATTTAATTTTTGTACAATGGAGGACATTTACCACCTATAAACAAGGTTTCAAGCTGCAAAAATAAAACAGCGCTTGGATCGACACATATGATGATGCGAGGCGAGAAGGCGAAGAAATGATAATCCGAAGTCGCGATGTGAAAGGGCGAAGTCGCGATGCAACTTCGCCTCTTTGTGTATCACCCTAGGTTTTACTTGAGGCATACTGTGAACTTTATCAGCCGTCACAGAGACGTTTTAGTTGGGTTATGTCCCCTGTTGACTTACACGGCCGGGTATCCGCCCTCTTCTCTTCTGCGGTGATACAGAGACATTTGTTCCAAAGACATCGCTCAAAGCCTTTGCAGCTCTCCCCAGCACACTCCGTGGTGTCAAGGCAAGATTTTAAATCTGCATATCAAAATTCACAGTGTAGTGTTAAAATATAATCAAATCTGGAATTATATATGTATTTTTAGCTGTGACGAACAACTCTGTTGGAGGACTGCGTTATTGTAGTTGTTGCCAAAGGTGGTGTTCGTTTTGCTCGGTATATTGTGTCATTTAGGGCTTAAAAGGCTAACACTGACAAAATAACAGTGCCTCAAGAAACTGACATATTCCAGGGCTCAGAAGTCTAATAATGACAATAGTAGTTCTATAAACAAAGCCAAAATTTAATTTGACACATTTAAGGCTTTAAAAGGTTGACATTGACAAGAGAACAGAACATACTGAAAAATGTCAATAATTTCAAATATTGCAATCTTTAAAAGGCTAACGGGAGCCTCCGTGGCCGAGCAGGGTAGCACGCCAGCACGGCGCAATGAACCAGGAACCTCCCATTAATGCGCTCCATATGAGTCCAGTTCATGCTGGCTTCCTCTCCGGCCGTACGTGGGTAGGCATGGCGCTTTCCTGCCGGTGGTCGTCGGTTTCCCCTGGGCTCTGCATGGTTTCCTCCCACCATAATGCTGGCCGTCATCGGATAAGTGAAATATTCTTGAGTACGGCGTAAAACAACAATCAAATGAATAAATAAATTAAAACTAACACGAACAAAACACACTGATTTCGAAGTCAGTAAAAGGTCAAATGGAAATGTTAAAACAAGAGAGATACTCCAGCGGTCTTACCATCCCCAAAGCTCAGGCCTACAACAAAGAGGGCTAGCACGACGAGTCTTAGCATACTGAGAATTTCTGATAGAAACCAATCCGTGGCAAAGATCAAGGCAGAAAGCAAAGAATATATTCTAACCAACGATCTATACTAACGTCAGCAAGTAGATCAAAATGCTGTGAAGGGCCCAGGTGTAAAAATCGCACAAACATTGAACGTCCCAGATAAGACAACTCCTGATATGACCTTTTTTGTATCGTGTTCACAAATCCATGTATCGGGCGAATGGAAAGTTAGCAAAAATCACAATAAATCTTTGGACTAATATGGAACATCATCTACTTTTTAAGGAAAAAAAACTGTTGTGAGTAAAGTGAACCGTCATTCTTTCTGACCTTACCCAGCTCCTTTCTCCGAGAACTGAACGAAAAATAACGTTGTTGATGAGACCTATTTGATGACGTTATTTTGTGGCTATTTGGGCTTTTCTAGCATAAGTGTATAATACAGTTGGTAGATCTACCAAGTGTATACGTCATCTTTTTTTCTGAAATACGACACCCATTTCGACCAACAGATTCGCAGAATTACGAACACATGCCGTAGAGTATGTAATAAACACTTTGTACTGTTTGTTAATTTATTTATTTGACTGGTGTTTTACGCCGTACTCAAGAATATTTCACTTTGGCCATGGCACCCAGCAGTATGGTGGGAGAAAACCGGGTAGAGTCCCGGGGAAACCACGACCATCCGCAGTTTTGTTGCCAGGCCTTCCCACGGTCGGCCGGAGAGGAAGAATAATGCTGTTGCCATATGGCTATAACATACGGCGTACTATGCAGCCAGTAATAACAACACAATTATCTTACTTCAGGGCATCATGTTATTTGCCAGAGCCAAATCCGCAGCCATATGTTAGCTGATGTTTCATTATAGCCCATGCCCATAGTTCCTATGGTAAAATCCCTCAGAGCAGGATCTCGTTTTTGTGCATGTATGCCAAAGACTGGCCATAAGTTAGCAGCAGTGCATTTCCTGAAAAATGCCCGAATTCTTAGATTTCAGAGAGTGTTGACACGACGTGCCTTTCCCGCTGTCTTCCTTATTTATTTAAATATCGGCGCACCCGTATGAGAGATATGCGCGTATTAGTTTATACAAGGGACATAACTCTTGCGAACAAGATTATACGTTGCACGAGCGCATAGGTTTTCCTATTTATGTGATAAATTTGTCGACTTCAACATGTATCCTATAATGTCTGTGTTGCAGTATTATCCAACCAGCGCTCGGTTCCTTCGTATAAAAGCGCAGTCAAAAAAAGGGAAATACAATCTTAGCTGAGTATCTTTGACACGTATCCCAATGTAATTAAATAAACCAGCTGTGTAGGCTGCATTCAAAGATATTCTTAATAGAACATGCCACCTTTAAATAAAGTATCCATCATCTAAATGAGGATTTCGTGCTGATTCTGAACATGGTTTTCCTGGCTTTTTAAACCATTCGTTTTCTACAATGAGTAAAATGTAAGTAAAGGTCGAAGTTTTAAACTTGAATGTCATCGATTGTATTTAATTGCTAAACGTCTATGTACTTTCTGCATGAAAATTTAGTACTTTTCGTATAATTATTGTCCATATCGATATTTAATGTGGAACAGTAACAGCGTTTGTTTGGCGACAAACAAATCTGTTTGTTGAGCTTATTAAATAAAAAAAAGCCTGTAATGTTCTGACAAATATTGACTTAATATTCGCTTAATTCTTTGTTTCGAATCACGAAAACGACGTTTGGAATCTGCACGAAATGGCCTTTCAGATGATCAATGTTTTATTCAGAGTTAACCTCTTTTTTATATTTAAAACCGCGAAGGAATTTAAGCTAATAGAAATTTAAGTTACCGAGCAGTCTCGCAAACACGCTGTGATGTTGTATAAATACATGTATTTCGTTGTCATTTAGCAAACTCTTATATATATATATATATGGTGGGTAGGGTTTCGGGCTCTATGGCCGAGGGGTTAGCTTGCTAGCGCGGCACAGTGTCTCAGAAGTTTCTCAACAATATGGTTGCCGTAAGTTGAAAATCCAGCTCATGCTGCCTTTCTCTACGGCCGTTCCAGCGGATGGTCGTGGGTGTCCTACCACCGCTGTTGTGGCAGTTAAATAAGGAAGTATTTCTGAGTAAGCACCAATTAAATTTATTGTCATCGTTGTGTGTAGAGGGACGTGTTTCACACGCTCAAATTAAAGGGTCGCTTTACGTATATTTAGTTAAGCTATTTCCGTTCAATGGTGATTACCTTCCTGCTGTTATCCCAACCATATTAAATTTCACTTTTCAAAACTGAGCCAGTGTTAACTCTCAAAGTACACAAATGTTGATATGAGTAGCTATGCCTTATACTAGTTGTCCCTACGTGGGAAGGTCTGTCACTAATCTGCCGAAGATCGTGGGTTTCCTTCAGACTCTTCGCGGTATTCTCCCACAATAACGCTGGTCACCGTCGTATGAGTGAAATATTCTTTAGTATGGCGTAAAACACTAATCACCCAATAAATACATAAATAAAGAATAACAGTCGTACAACAGACTTTTAAACTCGAGAGACGAGGGAAAGCAAACAGGTGCCTAAAACCGATACGGTTCGACAGAAATAAGATTAAACTTACACAAAATGGATAAATAATGGATATACAAGTATGTTAATCAGGTTTCGGAAATGATAGGCAGAGATACTTAATTAGTACAATACGCATTGCTTATAGTGTAATATTTGCTTCCTTTCGTTATATAACATAATGGAATCGGTAATCGGTTTCAACTGATTGAAAAGAATGTACTGATTCATTTATGGATTTTATTTTTCCTCTGTTTTATGTTATCTCTACTCATAATAATTATGATTTTGTATTATGCGGTCAGATTTAATAAAGGATGAAGTCGGAGAGAGCTACATAAAAAAAAAAGGAAGCGGACATAACAATAATACATCATAATTATCTGCCATTTATCAACATTATTTATTGCATAATACAGATGATGAATATGCCGGATATTAATGTCTTTGCCTGCCTTTGTAATTTAGTTCAAGGCTAGTTTTGGACACGTTATAACAATCCACGCTGTAGAACAGAGCAAGAATTTTCAGTGACCGCTTTTACAGTCCCTCGTACAGAATTGCCTGGATAATGTTATTTATTTATTTATTTGATTGGTGTTTTACGCCGTACTCAAGAATATTTCACTTACACGCAGCGGCCAGCATTATGGTGGGAGGAAACCGGGCATAGCCCGGGGGGACCCACGACCAAGACCCTGTCAAGACCTTCCCACGTACGACCGGAGAGTGGATAATGTTAAGACCCCTACCCAATGTTCAAATAACACAGCGAAGAGCTGGAAAGTAATCTTAAAAGAAATGAATTAAACATACGATTATCGTTAGGGATGTACATATCAATATTTGGGAGAAAGGACACAACTGTTAATATAAAAGTTACCTACAAATGAGAGAAATTATTGGTTTCACTTGTGCATATTTGCATAGTATGGCTAGACATACAAACCAGAATGAACCACTTCAGTGACGTAAAGGTAGGAGCGACCGATTTGCGGTTAAAGGTTGTGACTCATGTGCATTTCAAAATTATTCCCCACTATCAGTAACAAGAACGTCCCCCTACAACAAGTCAACGCCGACCTGGTATAGACCTGCTCATAGGAGCTAAAAATAAATACTAGGCTGTTCCGTGAAGCGGTGGGTTTTATCCTGCTTTCGATACGCGCTGTATCGTGAACGCATAGTCCGGTCACTGGTTGAATCAGTGCTATGCGTAGATATAGCCGCATTTAGGCCTTAGGTGAACAAATGTATTAGAAATGAAACGGAAAGTGAAAATAACAAAACACTTCGGAAAGCCCAAATCAGTTGCACTAGTACTCAGAGATGTTAACCAAGGGAAGTAGAGTTCCGTGTCGAGCATGTGTTGGCTACTATAACTGTCAGTACTAAGTGCAGGGTAATAGTCAAAAATAATTACGGTACGTTTACTTGTTTATTTCACAACGAGTATCAGAACAGCGGTTCGTGTATGTATGTATGTGTGTGGGGGAAGCGGGTGCGTGTGGTTGACCTCTTTTTTATATTTAAAACCGAGGGAGGGGGCTGGATGGGGTGGAGGGTGAATGTGAGTGTGTGTGTGTGGTTGGGAGGGAGGAAGGGGGAGTGAGGGGGCGGGGAGAGGTTTCACGTGAGTGTGAGTGGGTGTGTGGATCTTATTGGAGAATGTGTCAACCAATATGAAATAATAGCAATGGGGTATTTTACGCCATGCTCGAGAATATTTCGCTTATACCACAGCAGGCTGCTGGAGACCTTCCCACGTACGGACAGAGAGGAAGCCAGCATGAGCTGGAATTGAACTCAGCGACCGCATTGCTGAGAGGCTCCTCGCTTAATGCGCCGCGGTGGCCACGCAGGCTGGTCCCAGTATGCTGTTGGAAACAAGGGAAGTAAGGAGAGTGCAGAATCACGTTCCATTAAAATAACAGACAAGAAATAAAATAGGGCGTAGGTAAATTTATATACATGTTTTGCATGTAGCTGTAAGATGGTATACCCCCGTCAAACCAAAGTGAACCAACGGTCAATTATATACATAGCTATCTTTGCCAATGGGTATAACTTAACTAACAGTCAATTATATGCATAGATATCTTTGCCAATGGGCATACCTGAACTAACTGAAAAATACATGCATAGCTATATGCGACAATGATAATACCTGAACTAACAGACAAATATATGTATAGCTGCCTGTACCAATAATGAAAAAAACTGAACTAACAGACAAATACATGCATAACTATATGTGCCAATGAACATAACTGGAGTAACAGACAAATATATGCATAGCTATATGCGACAATGATCATACCTGAACTAAGTCAAATATATGCATAGCTGCCTGTACCAATAATCAGAACTGAACCAACAGACAAATATATGCATAGCTATCCGTGCCAATGATCATACCTAAACTAACAGACAAATATATGCAGATCTATATGTGACAATCGTCATACCTAAACTAACAGACAAATATATGCATAGCTACCTGTGCCAATGATCACGCCTGAACTAACAGACAAATATATGCATAGCTATCTGTGCCAATGATCACGCCTGAACTAACAGGCAAATATATGCATAGCTGTATGTGACAAAGATCATACCTGAACTAACAGGCAGATATATGCAGAGCTATATGTGCCAATGATCATACCTGAACTAACAGACAAATATATGCAGATCTATATGTGACAATCGTCATACCTAAACTAACAGACAAATATATGCATAGCTATATGCGACAATGATCATACCTGAACTAACAGGCAGATATATGTAGAGCTATATGTGCCAATGATCAGGTATGATCGTCATACCTAAACTAACAGGCAAATATATGCATAGCTGTATGTGACAATGATCATACCTAAACTAATAGACAAATATATGCATAGCTATCTTTGCCAATGGGCATACCTGAACTAACAGACAAATATATGCATAGCTATCTGTGCCAACGGGTATAGCTGAGCCCTCATTCAAATATATACCATAGCTATATGTGCCAATGATCATACCTGAACTAACAGACAAATATATGCAGATCTATATGTGACAATCGTCATACCTAAACTAACAGACAAATATATGCATAGCTATATGCGACAATGATCATACCTGAACTAACAGGCAGATATATGTAGAGCTATATGTGCCAATGATCAGGTATGATCGTCATACCTAAACTAACAGGCAAATATATGCATAGCTGTATGTGACAATGATCATACCTAAACTAATAGACAAATATATGCATAGCTATCTTTGCCAATGGGCATACCTGAACTAACAGACAAATATATGCATAGCTATCTGTGCCAACGGGTATAGCTGAGCCCTCATTCAAATATATACCATAGCTATCTGTACCAATGATCATAACTGAACTAATAGACAAATATATGCATAACGATCTCTTCCAATAAGCATACTATTTATGTATCAACAGTTAGAATAAAACCGTGAGTGAGGTAAATTGACAAGAGGCCGTATTTTACCGGTTACCTGAGACCATTTGCCAGATATCACGCTGTTGTCGCTGCTCTGGGTTTGCTTCGTGTGTTGTACGTCTTTAATTATATTGTATTCCTGCATAAACCAGCTAGGAATGTGCTGGTGGATTGAACATCCCCGAGGCCTGGTCTTTTTGCCTTTTTTAATGTGATTATACGCTAAATGTGATGACGACACACCATTTTAAGTAATTCTAAACCACTGACGTAAAATAAATTGTGATTAACATCACTGCATTTTATTTTACCTAATTCTGCTTAAGCCATGGTGATAGGGGACGTGTAAATTGCTACTATTTCTTCATATACATGAACAGTTAGAATAACACCCTCACTGAGGAGGGTACCATATATGTATACCTGTCTCTTCATTCATCACAATGCTTCAGTACATCGAAATATAGGGAAAAAGTGCATCACTTGTTGTTTCGTGGAACGACTTCATAGCATCTGGGTAATTTGTGATGACTGACTTTTAATACAGTATAATTAAAGACGTACAGAACAGAGAGTAAAACCAGCGCAGCGACGACAGTGGGATAGACGTACAGCACTGACAGCAAAACCAGCGCAGCGACGACAGTGGGATAGACGTACAGTACTGACAGCAAAACCAGCGCAGCGACGACAGTAGGATGGCTGGCAAATGGTCACACGAAACCGGCTTAATACGGCCTCTTGTCAGTTTACCTCAGTCATCCATTAGTAACATGTCGGCATTTGTTCTTCCTAATCCTGCTTCAGCCATGGTGCTGGAGAGAAGATGCGGTATAAGTTGCTACTATTTAAGCATTTTCGTGAACAGTTAGTAAAAACCTCTATCTGTGGTAAACCGATAATAGGCCGGTTTTCCTGGCCTGTTACCTATCAAACCGTCGTCTCTACTCTGATTTCACTCTCCATGCTGTTGTCTGTTATATTTGTTTTACTCTGCTGTTAATGATTAAGTTAGGTTAATACAGCGCTGACCCACTTAGCCGGGCTCCAACTTTCCTTCAATTGGTCGATCGGTATCAAAATATAAGGCTGCGGCTTTACATAACAATAGGCGTTGTCATAGCTGCAGATCACGTGACATCACGGACTTCGTGTCCTGTCTGGAAATTCCAGATAACACAAACCATGCAATGCTGGGGATTTCCGTGAAGCTATATTTATTGGAAGTAAAATTTCGGGTAAACCCGTCCAGATAGCTATAAATACGAGCAGGTACTTGTTCATTCACAACATTCTAACTCCGTTGTTGGAACACAGTGTATCAAGTCAACCACGGTAAGTGGACACATTTTTTTAATCAAATACAGGTAACAGCTTAACTCTTACTACCATCCACCTTTCAAGCTTTACAACATCGTGTCAGGTTTTGCTGTTCCTCCACCTGACGAGACATTTTCGCTCCACAAGCTGCAACCAGCAACCAGCAAATCTGGTTTAATTTAGCTAAATTGCCACTTTATTGTGTTCTATACAACGTACTATGTGCATACTTGAATATCTCAGTTTGGCCTCATTTCGTATGTGTTAGGTGAATGAGTGAGTGATTGGGGTTTAACGTCGTGCTGTATGTGTTAGGTAAACACTCCCCCATCACTTCACCGGAGAAATAACTGTTTTCCCTGATATGTTGATCGCTAACATCTGACACCGAAGATGCTTTCACGTGTCACAAGGGTTACCATAAATTAACATATTAAACGGCATAGGGCATTCCCCAGTACGTTATTGAAGGCCATTCAAACCGAAGCAGAGACAGGGGGACGTTCATTTTTGCAGATGGGAGTAATGCTGCTCGTTCAACACGGTGTTTATTTTTATTTATTTATTTTTATTTGATTGGTGTTTTAAGCCGTGATCAAGAATATTTCACTTATACGATGGCGGCCAGCATTGCGGTGAGAAGAAAGCGGGTAGAGCCTGAGGAAAGCCATTACCATCCGCAGGTTGGTATCAGACCTGCTCACGTACGGCCAGAGAGGAAGCCAGCACGAACTCACAAATACCGCATTGGTGAGAGACGCGCTGGATGGCGTTCTACCTCCCTCGGCGGTTTCTTTATAACGTTATAAGTACTCAGAAAAGCAGAGTAGGAATGGACGGTCAGTCCATCCCTTTTTCACATACGTGTTTTATAACACATGGCCGCCTAACGGAAGAGGGGAGGGAGATAGGGAAAATTAACGTATATGCCTTAATGTTAATTTAGTATGAATTTTTACAAGTTTCTATTGTAGGCAGTTATTGAAAGAAATGTTTTCAAGTTGCGTATTAGTTATCGTGATCGGAGGCCATCTTCTTTTTCAAAGGCGAGCGCGGAGCACGTACATAGATTGACCACTTAGCTTTGTTTGTTAATATTAATTGATTTGCTGCGTCGGAATAGAAGCTAACAAATCAGTTAGTGAGTTCACTGACACAACCACAAGTATTTTAATTCATTTTAATCCGTGTACATAGTGAGCCATTTCATTGTCATTCTCGCCGAATCAAAAGTTTCATTTCTGCTAACTAGGTATAATCTTAATAGTCTAATGGGAGAGTGTGTAACACTGCAACCCGATATCTGGCTTTCCTTCCCCCATTTCCTTCTTCTGAGAAATATCTAAAATAGCATGGGTGTTTGACTTCCGGCGCACGGGAGTGGAATTATGATCACCGGTTGTCATAGAGCGGTTGACGTCATCGGCAATTTACCAGGAAAATGAAAGTGAAAGTGACGATCGTTCAGTTCTTCACAATATAGTGAGAGCACTTTTTAAATAACATATAACACCCAACGTATTTACATCAATATATACGCATATATATATATATATATATATATATATATATATATATATATATATATATATATATATATATATATATATATATATATATATATATATATATCCCAAGCCTTTGTGGGTGTTAAATCTAAACGCTGTGACAATGTGTTGACGCACACGTGATACACTATATATCCCTGTCACACAGCAATGGGTTGTTGGTTGTTATGTTGTAACATATAACTTGTGCATGCATGTACATGCATGCCATGACAATAACTACTGTGGATAATATATATATTTACGCGCTCGTAACTTTCATAGGGTTTAGACCCCCCCCCCCCCCCGCCACACACACACACATACACAGGCACACACATAACGTTTAACTATATTGGGGTAGTGTTGATTATAAGCGATCGAAGTGTAGCGGCCTGTGCAGTCTACCGTTCCTTGAAGATCACTTGTCTTCCACCAAAGCATATATCTGTACGTCATATGTGAGAAAGTTTGTCAGTAACTTGTCGAAGTTACTGAGTTTTATACTCCACTCACGAAACTGACCACTATCGTATATTGACGATATCTTGAGTACGGTGTTAAACAACAATCAGGCAATAAATAAATATTGTAGAGGAACCCCCTCATTTGGGGGGGGGGGGGTGTCCGTACATTTCAGTTCAGCTGTAGAAATGTAGGCTGACTGAATGACTGCAGAGGAGACAAATTCTACACGGTGCGTCTCTCATCCGCTATATGTACTGATCCTAAAAGGTGATTTGGTAACGTGACTTGATCATGTACATTCACGTTTTAGCGCTCTGCATATTTCTGACTTACTGTGTATATTTAGTCTGTATTATATGCTGTGACCCTTGCTCTGGAGTTCCTTTCATATAGGATATCAAATAACCGCCAGCACTCAGGTAGCCTGGATGAAATGGCGTCTTTTATTAAAAACGCGAGACACATGAGCTATAGCTAAACAGCACACTTCAGTTTAGATACACGTACCAGCGTTATGGTCATTGAATCAGTCTGTTAGCCCAGATTTCGTCCTGTTAGTCTAAAGATCCTCTCTAGAGACTAATTTGTTCTGTGGGGGTGAGTAAATAGAATTAAGCCATCCTAACGCACGTGACTGTACAGAATAGCTTGATTGTAAACAGTAGCTTGATTGTACAGAATAGCTTGATTGTAAACAGTAGCTTGATTGTACAGAACAGCTTGATTGTAAACAGTAGCTTGATTGTACAGAACAGCTTGACTGTAAACAGTAGCTTGATTGTACAGAACAGCTTGATTGTAAACAGTAGCTTGATTGTAAACAGTAGCTTGATTGTACAGAATAGCTTGATTGTAAACATAAACTTCATTCACTACTGTACCTAAAATCGAACTAGAAGCCAAGCAGCGGTTCCACAGGTCATTGGTTCAAACCCCCAACAGGGTTTTTTCTTACAGTTGTCTCCTCGAGCAGGTTGTGTCGTGAAGCGTCGTTGACTATGACGTAAGGTACAATGCACTGGCTCTCTATAGAAGGCCCAATGAGGATTTCCCTTTTGTCTAGTGACAGCAACCGTTCCCATACTCCTTGCAGCGCATGCACCGCTCTCTACGTTCACTTTACGTTATAGTCCAGTACCCGGACCCTGTTTACCTCCCCTGCTTTAACCACGTAGGGCCCAGCACACGTTACCTCCATTGGTCAACTTGCTGCTGTTTCATTGGCTTATCTTGTCACTTTTCGTTTGAACTGACGAACCAAAACAGTAGTAGCTACTGTATAACCACAAGTTTCTTTTTATTTCTCTTATGTCCATTGTCTTAACAATTTGAACACATGTAAATATCGCTTCACTTTCTCTGCAGATAATGAGTGGAAAAAATCGGACACAGCACCCAAAAACTGGGCATAATTATTTCATCTAACTAAGTAATGATAAGTAACTAAGGAATTGTTATATACCGGTATAATGTAGTATATTACAGTTCCAGCTTGTGAAGTGTGGTATGTCACAGTTCTAGTTTTTAGTGTGGTTTATTGCACTTCCGGCTGGTTTCAACCTATAACCTATTGTAAATTTTACTGTTCAAGCTTGTATATTACTGTATTATACAGTTGAAACTTGTATAATACTGTATTTTACAGTTCAAGCTTGTATAGTACTGTATTATACTGTACAGTTCCAGCATATACAGTATGGTATATTACAGTTCCCTCTTGTACAGTAAGGTACATTGCAGTTCCAGTTTGTACTCTCTTAAAACTTAAATGTTACATTTAACACTGTAAACCTCACGAGGAGTGATTACACCTACAAGAGTTCATCTGATCATATAGTCTTGTAACGTGGTGATGTTTCAACACTCTTCAGAGATGTTCATATTCCAACTCCATTAAAATTGTTCAAACTTTTTAAAGCTCTGTTTCAAGTGATGATTCAAGGTGTTGATTAAGCAACTTTTAATGCAGTTGGAGTGAGACCATTTTCAAGAAGTCAGATAAGTCTTATAAATGCAGTAAACACAGTAAATACGATTGTCTTGAAGCCGATGAAATGGTACGGGGCAGGGGAGATAACCGATTGGCTTACCCTGTTAATTCTATGAATGAGTATAAATACAGATGATAATGTGAAATTTAGTGACTTATAATAGAAAATGCACAGCTGGCATTTTTTCAACATTTTTTCAACAGCTGTTATATATACTTAGGTACGCATAATAATACGTCAGTGAATAAAAATTTAATATGAGTGGGACCTACTTACCTAAGGTTAACAAAACTTTGATGAATGAAACGTGATTTTAATTACAGGTGAAATATGGCGACCAGTGGCCTTAAGTTTCATTCGGCTAATGAGGACTCGGCGACACCTGAAGAATCAGCCAATTCGCAATCCAGGTACATACACTGCTGCCTGGACACCTCTGTGTTGCTGGAGTCTGACCAGCAAGAGTTGCCTCCCTTGCTTCATGTTCTGTCATTCAGCTTGTTCATCCGCCCTTGATCAGTCGGCTCTGATTCTACGCATAAACTATACCATTTAGGCACATAATTAGACTTATAGCATTTAGCAATATAATTAGACTTATACCATTTAGGCACATAATTAGACTTATACCATTTAGGCACATAATTAGATTTATTTTACTTCATTTGGCCAACGCGCTAGCCCAGGGAAATGACCCAGGTTACTCTCACCAATGCGGTCGCTGTGAGTTCAAGTCCAGCTCATGCGGGCTTCTTCTCCGGTCGCACGTGGGAGGGTTTGTCAGCAACCTGCGGATGCTCGTGGGTTTCCCCCGGGAAACAAAATACCAATCAAAAAAAATACATCATTTGGCCAAACATCATTTCATTCCACTTCTGCTTTGAAACAGAGCTTAGGATCAATGAGTTTGTGAAAAAACATTTTATGCTTTGTGAAAGTATATAAGAATTACTTCTCGTTTTTGCTCGCGTGTTAATATATTATCTCATATACAGAGATCATATGTCTTTTACATCTTTGTAATAAATGAATCTATCGAAATTTGGATTGATTTATTGATTGTCGAATGCCCGTATTTACAATTTACTCCAGTTTACTCCAGACATTCCAGTTTCCATCACCCACATTATAAGGGTGACCTCAAAAATTCTTGAGGTCACTGTTAAACAACTATGAATCAATATGATCGTCAAATGTCGATTCTTCATATCACTTTAGCTTTCGATTGATTGAGGTATGATGAGACGAGTCGCGGAAGTAAAAAAAAAAATGTAACATTTGTAAATTTCTGACTTAACAGATTATTAGGCGGTTCATCCATGTTCCATTCCAGCGACCAAACAACGCCAAAGGGCTATATGTCATCATCCTCCAGGTATGTCATGTGTTACGCACTACATGGGGCAAAATGCCAGACAAACTGTAAGGCATAGTGCTAGGTTAAATATGTCAGGCAAAGTGACCGTAATATTGTCAGTTGTGATGCTTTTTAAGGTAACGTAGTGATAACATGATTTTTTTACTTTTTCAGTCTAGTGATTTACAATCAGACGAAACATATATTAAAAAGGATTTACAATAAGAGGGGCTGTTGGACTGATTATGCATGGAATTTATCTGACAAAATGCCACATAAAATCTTTGATCGAGTCTTGCATAAGAACTGTGGAGACCAAAATGAAACAAAAGTGCCATAAACTAAATGCATGTCTGGGCTGTAAGTATGACAATACCTCGGTTTATCTTTTACCTCCATTTTCAGCTGGGATGGGATCGGACAAGGTTACGTAATCACATCTCTGAAAACCTCCTTTGACCAACACGCGCGCCCTCTACTTGACACCATTGACTTAATTCGCTCCCTTGGTTTAGAAGGACGGGATTTCCAGCTTCCAAAGATCGTCGTTATAGGGGATCAGAGTGTGGGAAAATCCTCCTGTTTGGAGGCTCTGTCCGGCATCCAATTACCCAGGGGAGATGGTAAGAGTTGACACATTTAAATGTTTTGTGACGGTGCAACATGTTTGATACAACACCCTAACTTACAAGAGCAATCATATTTTTTTCAGCATGCTAAGTATGTGAAATCTTCCAAACCTTATACATACGTACAACATATATAACATAGTGGATAACAAAGCATTGTCCAGCAAACTGAATAAGAAACCTTTTGGAATTTTTACATAACTGCAGTAGGCATCCCCTAGTGAACAACAAAGCATTGTCCAGCAAACTGAATAAGAAACTTTCTGGGATTTTTACATAACTACAGTAGGCATTCCCTAGTGAACAACAAAGCATTGTCCAGCAAACTGAATAAGAAACCCTCTGGGATTTTTACATAACTGCAGTAGGCATTCCCTAGTGAACAACAAAGCATTGTCCAGCAAACTGAATAAGAAACTTTCTGGGATTTTTACATAACTGCAGTAGGCATCCCCTAGTGAACAACACAGCATTGTCCAGCAAACTGAATAAGAAACTTTCTGGAATTTTTACATAACTGCAGTAGGCATCCCCTAGTGAACAACAAAGCATTGTCCATCAAACTGAATAAGAAACCTTTTGGAATGTTTACATAACTACAGTATGCATCCCCTAGTGAACAACAAAGCATTGTCCAGCAAACTGAATAAGAAACCTTCTGGAAATTTTACACAACTACAGTATGCATCTCCTAGTGAACAACACAGCATTGTCCAGCATACTGAACCGGAATGCCCAGTCATTTCACGTGAAGGAAACTGGAGTGCCCAGTCATACCACGTGAAGGAAACCGGAATGCCCAGTCATACCACGTGAAGGAAACCGGACTGCCCAGTTATTCCACGTGAAGGAAACCGGAATGCCCAGTTATTCTTCCACGTGAAGGAAACCGGAATGCCCATACCGGAAAACACTAGACAATACAAACCTCCTTACAAAATGTCACAGGTACTCCAGAAAATCCTGCATACCAGTCATCGATACCGATGCCCATCATAATTTAAAGACACAGCTGAAATTTCCAATATGTATGTATATATTTGTTGTAGGAATCGTCACTCGGACTCCGCTTGAGAAGCGCATGCGCACGGCAAGAAATGGCACCGGCTGGCGATGTCGTATCCAGTACAAGGACCACAAAGGCCAGCACGTGAACACGGAAATAAGTAACCCGTCTGACGTTGGAGAAGCTGTTAAAGAAGGTAAATTTAACAGCTGTGTTTCTTTCTAGTGTATTTACTGAATAATGGATAGGATGACATAAGAACTTTCTTATAACTTAGTGTCTGCTTTAGTGTGTTGTCTCACTTATCACTGGATGAGTGCGTTAGCATGCTACCTCACTTAAAACTGGGTGAGTGCGCTAACATGTTATTTCACTTACAACTGGATAAGTGCATTGACATGTTATCTCACTTAAGACTGGGAGAGTGCACTAACATGTTATCTCACTTACTACGGGATGAGTGGGCTAAGACGTCATCACACTTACCACTGGATGAGTACGTTAACGTGTTATCTCAATTACAAATGGATGAGTGCAGAATGGACTGACATGTTAGTTCATTTACAACTGGACGAATGCGCAAAAATGCTAAGCTCACATACAACTGGTTGTGTAACTTAATATGTTATCTCGTTTACAACTAGAGATGTGCGCTAAGATGCAATCTCCCTTGCTACTGGTTATGTGCGTTAAAACGCTATCTATCAGAAATGGACGCGTGCGTTGAGATGTTATCTTTCTTAAAACTAGAATTGAAGCCGTCCACTACCCCAAGTAGTTTTCTAGTTTTTTTTTAGAGTCAGTGACAATGTAGTTTAACCAATCTTCAAATTGTGCTAATGAGATAGCTTACTTTTCAGCACAATCCAGAATTACGGGAGACGCTTCCGGTATAAGCGACAGCCTGATCACCCTGGAAGTTGAATCGCCAGAAGTGCCAGATCTGACCTTAATTGACTTGCCCGGGATCGCCCGTTACTCAGAGGCTAACGCTCAAATAGAGCAGCAGGTGAGTTGCCTCCCCTAGATGATCAAGACCCCAACATTACTACTACCGTTCACACGTAGTACATGTTTTTAACAACTGAGTGTGGACCAAAATAAACTCACTATTATGTGCTTTCATGATCCAAACACTCAATATTTTTGCCCTTTAATGTGAAGGTACTATGTTTTATTTGCCTTGCATTCAGCAAAAACAGTTACGAAAATTACGAATAGTTATAGAAACTAAAGCTCCGTTGAGAACAACAGCCAAGGGGGTGAAATACAAAATACGTGCAAAAAAGTGAAAGATTTTAACAGATTCAAGTAGGTAAAGCAAAAAGGATTATTTTAACAGTAGACTACCGGTAGTAAGAATTCGGAGATATAGTAATCTATGACAGAGCTCGGTTGTAAGGGGGGCTTCCGTGGCTCAGTCTGTTAGCGCGCTAGCGCAGCGTAATGACCCAGGAGTCTCTCATCAAAGCGGTCGCTGTGAGCTCAAGTCCAGTTCAAGTCTGGCTTCCTCTCCGGCTGTACGTGGGAAGGTCTGCCAGCAACCTGCGGATGGTCGTGGGTTTCCCCCGGGCTGTGCCCGGTTTCCACCCATCATAATGATAGCCGCCGTCGTATAAGTGAAATATTCTTGAGAACGGCGTAGAACACCAATCAAATAAATAAATAAATAAATCGGTTGTAAGGTTGCCGATTACAAGTTGGAGTTATCGCAACATTTTAGTTCACCTGTACTTTGTAACTATGTCAAGGTGTCAGGGTCAACGCCGACACCCAATAACACGGCAAGCAATGTTAAGGCAAACGTCAGGGGCTGTATTTTAAAAATTTAAGTACTGTGTGTATTGAGCTCTGGTTTTGGATACATGTACATCGCAATTACAAAATTCACTATTTTCTCCAGCTGTTCGGCGTTAGAACCAGAGTTCAGGTAAATGTTTCATATGTGTATAGCGAAACATTTACATTCATAATCACATTCACATGAATGAATGAATAATTAACATGAAGGTGATGTTTCACGGTTGCTGTCCTACGTGTGTGTTAATCACTGAAAATTATAAAATTCATGTCCACCACGTTCTATTTGTATTGGAATTCCTGGTAAGGTAAATTTTCATTACTTTATGTATGGAGCTGAATTTTTGCCTCCATGTGTCTCCCACAGGCGAGCTCTTTGGTAGCCTTGCTACTAACTGTAACTTGAATGGTACATGTTTCCTCTAAATATCACTGGCATGCTTTTCATTCAAGTGTGCTCGGGTGATTTCTTGCATCGCCAGAAGAGGTCTATGTACATCTTTGTCCAACTACATAACCATGTAGTATTAACCAATACGTCCAGCTCATGCTGGCTCCCTCGCCAGTCGTACGTGGAAAGAATTGCCAGCGACCTGAGGCCGTGGTTCCCCGATTTTCCGATTTTCTCCCACCATAATGCAGGGTGTCCTCGAATAAGTGAATCTTATTACTGATCATGCTTGATTCCTATTTGTTTTTTCGTATATTTGTCATTCTGTGTACCAGTTTATCATTTGGCGTCCTTACAGTCGTTTTAATATTCTCCGGATTCCTAGTAGGGTTTTCAGGAGAGAGTGCCGTATATGTACTTGTTCTATCCGCTTGGCATTGAAGTGCATACTATACATGTTTGACATTGTCCAACGCATGCCGTCTATTGGGTTTGGAATAACGTTAAACGTTAACTGCTTGGGAGTAAGGCCTCTAAATTTAAGATAACCTATGACAAAATGTTATGACGCCTCTCCTCCATAGCCTTTTCCCCTCTTAAAGAGAAGCCCCCCCCACACGCTCAAAAATGGGGAAGCTACTTTTGTCGCTGGTTATCATACAAGACGATGTTTGTTTTTCTTTGCGATTAATTTTCGGAGGAAATCCAGTGTTATTTATACTCTGTCATCCTGCCATCGTGACTATTCTGGTGTTCGCCAGGCTGGTTGAGTTTATATTTAAACCCGGAAATGTGTTCCACTCAAGGAGAGATAAACAACGTTTTGTTTTCAAATCTGATCTTCACATGGAACAGCATTGACAAAAAATCATATCTGCATTAAATCATAAGGACCTAAAAGAGTGTATGTCCCAGTATTTCATTAATCAACATGAAATGAACAATTCTATTGTGACTAATTGTTTTCACAGTCTATGGTTGACCTACATGTATTTGTAAATATGGAGATGTTCAGTCACTAAACATATCTTGTATATGTTTTTTTCTTATTTAGGTGAAGGTGATAATCTCAGCCAAATTGAATTCATTAATTGTCTCAGTCATTAGTTAACATGGTAACAAATAACAATCGTAAGAAACAGTGACATTACCTTCATCTAACCTGGTCCTCAATAGGTTCTCCAGAGTGAAGTCCCTGTGCAGCCATGGGAAAGGACAAATTCTGAGTGTAGGTGCAATTTTTGTCGCGTGCGAGAGCGCGAGAATCTCGCAGTTTCTCGTCAAAAACAGTACCAGGCAGAGTCACGGTATTGTGGCCTAGACAAAAGCTATGACCCGTCGGTGAGTTGGGAATTTGTGGCAAAGGCCATCTCACTTCCTCGTGGCCTTGGGACATCCATCCAATGCGACACAACATTATGAACAATGGTTAGTCATGCTGTCAAACGATATAGCCGTCCGTTTTGCTACCTAAAATATGTCATGCCATAAAAATGCAATGTGCCACTGTAGTTCTTCTTTTAAATTAATCTGTAACGTGAGTGAAGCGAAAATTTGAGAAAAATAATCGCACATGAAGTTTCACGCCGAAACCGATCGAAATGACACCTAGGGTCACTTGCAATGAAAGCGCATGTCTCAACGTCATACTCTGTGGAAGTATT
The DNA here is from genome assembly GCF_032854445.1 of Liolophura sinensis. Lineage (NCBI taxonomy): Eukaryota > Metazoa > Mollusca > Polyplacophora > Chitonida > Chitonidae > Liolophura > Liolophura sinensis. Next base: position 14,831,616 of record NC_088304.1, on the reverse strand, counting down.
GCAGCCATAGTACGTCTGGAAGAGGCTGAGGGCCGAGTGGGATAAAAATGATGCATTTTATGGAGTGCTTCTTCTGAATAAAAACATTAACACATCTAAGTAGGTGTATGCCATAACATTAAATACTCAAACAGAGAGTTATCCCAGAGCCGCGACGACAGTGTGATGATTGGTAAATGGTGACACATATAAATGGTGAAATCTGGCCTCGTGTCAATTTACATCCAGATACTATATTGCACAATATTGCAATGCAGAGATAACAAGGCTACTGATCATAGCCCACGCGTAGTTGTCCGTCATTCATGTATCTTGGAATAGCTAGTCAATGTGCTGCTTAAACATGGCCTAACTTCACAATAGTTTCATATGGATGAAAGGAATAGTAAATAAAATGTGAAAATAAACCAAGAAGACCTCAGTTTCATATCTCTGGCATTAAACGTTGCAGATATGGTCGTTAAAACCTACATTGGATTTCAACACAAAATAAATCTAAGAAAAACACAAGTGAAGATTGTTTTGTATATGTCATTCTTTCATTGCAATTGTTTACACTTGGTGTATTGCCAAATAGATCCGCTAACTAAATTTTTTAGTGATTATTGTTATTGAATTTATTGACTGTCCTTGAAAATTGTTAAAATTCATACACCCGACTGCCTTATTTTTGACAACTATACAATGTTCTGTACAAATAATATTACAGGGTTTTCCCAGCATGTCTAATTAATCATAAAACCTGCAATCTCCATACCGCTCATACTCCACTCTCTAAATTCACTTTTAACCAATGCCACCAGTAGCAAATACTGTACAGAAACCTTGAAAAACACCAAGGTCACAGGAGTGACGGTGATGGAACAAGAAGTTATGTCAGAAAAAAGACAACCACATTGTGTCAGCCTTTGTCGCTGTTTATACGTCATACACATCTATTCTGTGTACGCACCACATAATTTCAAAGGACACTTAAAACAACTTCATTGACGAATGCTGATTATAGGACCGCGGTAATGTGGTGACATTAAGTCTAAGTGCGTCGGAAAGCATTATAGTCTAGCGATTGCAGTGATGTAAAGTGAGCGTAGAGAACGGCACATGCATTGTAAAGGAGTATGTGCGTGTATTTGTAGTTGCAGTCGTAGCTGATTTCATATTGCGTCAGTATTTAACTGACATACATCGTGGACCAGTATTGGGACTGTGGAAAAGAATACAAAAAGACATTATTTAAGATGGACTTCACTCTGCTTTGGCTGTGGACATAGCAACTCTATCCCCCGAAAGGACATTGAAGTAGTTTCTCAGTGTCAAGCTTGGAATATGCTGACCGTGTATCGGACTGTGGACGTAGCAATTCTGTCCCCGATATGACCTTGAGTCACTTTCTCAGTGTCAAGCTTGGAATAAGCTGACCGTGCATCTGACAGTCGGCGTAGCACTTCTGTCCCCTGGTATGGCCTTGAGTCACTTTCTCAGTGTCAAGCTTGGAATATGCTGACCGTGTATCGGACTGTGGACGTAGCAATTCTGTCCCCGATATGACCTTGAGCCCCTTTCTCAGTGTCAAGCTTGGAATAAGCTGACTGTGAATCTGACAGTCGGCGTAGCACTTCTGTCCCCCGGTATGGCCTTGAGTCACTTTCTATGTGTCAAGCTTGGAATATGCTGACCGTGTATCGGACTGTGGACGTAGCAATTCTGTCCCCGATATGACCTTGAGTCACTTTCTCAGCGTCAAGCTTGGAATATGCTGACCGTGTATCTGACTGTCGAAGTAGCAATTCAATCTCCCGATATGACCTTCAGTCACTTTCTCAGTGTCAAGCTTGAAATAAACTGACCATGTATCTGACTGTAGACGTAGCAATTCTCTCCCCGATATGACCTTGAGTCACTTTTTTAGTGTCAAGCTTGGAATATACTGACCGTGTATGTGACAGTGGACGTACCAATTCAATCCCTTGATATGACCTTGAGTCACTTTCTCAGCGTCAAGCTTGGAATATGCTGAGCGTGTATCCGGCTGTGGAAGTAGCAATTCTGTCCCCCGATGCGACCTTGAGTCACTTTCTCAATGTCAGGCTGACCGTGTATCGGCCTGTGGACACAGCAATTCTGTTCCCCGATACGACCTTGAGTCACTTTCTCAGTGTCAAGCTTGGAATATGCTGACTGTGTATCTGGTTGTGAACGTAGCGATTTTGTCCTCCGAGACAGCCTTGAGTCACTTTCTCAGTGTCAAGTTTGGAATATGCTGAACGTGTATCTGACTGTCGACATAGCAGTTCTGTCCTCCGATATGGCCTGGAGTCACTTTCTCAATGTCAAGTTTGGAACATGCTGACGGTGTATTTTGCTGTGAACGTAGCATTTCGACCTTCATTTACTCGGTGTTAAGCTTGGAATATGCTGCCGGTATATCTGGCTGTGAACATAGCAATTCTTTGCTGAATCCTATTAGCTTAATACTAGTATCTTCTTCACATGAAGCCTTAACATTATTTCCACTCACCAAGACCAGACTTGGAGTTAAGCTCTGTTTGCTCTAAGTGATTCTGTTAGTTACTGCATTCCGGATTTGTTAAACTGTATTTTGTTTTGTCCCCAAACCAATTAAACAAAAATCGAAATGCGGAAACTTTCGAGAAATCGATCATTAATTAGCTGGTTGTTTTACGTCACAGTGGTCTTATTTTTCTAGTTTCAATTTGGTTAAATCGAAGTGTTGCGCCGCTGTTAAGAGCTGTCTTGGGGTGTGATATGTTATCAGGTTGCGACGGAAGGAGATGGCCTTTTCCGATGCATGTCTATGCATGTCTGGATACAGATGCTCTCCCCAGATCTGCTACCCTCAATTGGAACCCTTTGGTGAAATTAACTGAGCATGAGTTATATTTCCGATCTGCTACTACCTACAACTTACCCAACTGCAGTTTTACTCATCGCAAAACTCAACAGTCGTTAGCTGTACACTTCACAGCGTTATTTCAGACGCATGCTGCTGCTTGTCATTCCTGGAACCATAATCCAGAGCTAATTTTACGGTCTACATGTCAAACCATACGCAGGCCACATCTTTCATCGCTTCCATTGCACATTTGACCATCCAGACACAGTACTAAAAGTTTGTTTTTGTTGTTTACTGGATGTTCTTGATGTTAAAATAAGCCAACACATGAGTCAACATTACAAGTTTCAACACTTTCCGAAGTCGGTTTTTTAAAGATATAATCGTATACATTTTCTTTTTTTCAACACATTGAGCATTGCGCATCGGTATGGCTGGAATGACCGGGTCTCACTACCAAAATGCAGGTTTATGATTACTGATTAAACGTTCTTGGTTTCCGTTGATTTCCGTTACTCCCAGTGAGGCCGCCAATTCAAATTCTTTTGGCTAAAGAATTTCCCTGTTAAGGATAAGGCCTGAGTGAGTGCTAGGGGTTTAACGTCGTGCTTAAGGATAAGGAGTGAATGAGTGCTTGAGGTTTAACGTCGTGCTTAAGGATAAGGAATTAATGAGTGCTAGGGGTTTAACTTCGTGCTTAAGGATAAGGAGTGAGCGAGTGCTTGGGGTTTAACGTCATGCTTAAGGATAAGGGGTGAGTGAGTGCTTAGGGTTTAACGTCGTGCTTAAGGATAAGGGGTGAGTGAGTGCTTGGGGTTTAACGTCGTGCTTAAGGATAAGGAAATTATGAGTGCTTGGGGTTTAACGTCGTGCTTGAGGATAAGGAGTGAGTGAGTGCTTGGGGTTTAACGTCATACTTAGGATAAGGAGTGAGTGAGTGCTTGGGGTTTAACGTCATACTTAAGGATAAGGAGTGAGTGAGGGCTTGAGGTTTAACGTCATGCTTAAGGATAAGGAGTGAGTGAGTGCTTGGGGTTTAACGTCGTGTGTAAGGATAAGAAGTGAGTGAGTGCTTGAGGTTTAACGTCGTGTGTAAGGATAATAAGTGAGTGAGTGCTTGGGGTTTAAAGTCGTGCTTAAGATAAGGAAAAAACATACAAAACTACAAGAAGAACTATTTACTCCCTGCTTTTGATATTTTTTGAAAGCATACACATGTATATATAGAAGTGGACAATTCTATACTTTCAGGTTTTTGCAAATTTCATGCTTCAGTTCCAGATGGCGCCATATTAAATCATGTGTCAATTTAGCTTCTTTGTTTGTCGAATGTCAGGTTCACTGTAAAGCCAAAGAATAGTTGGCCTGGTGTTGGCTTACACTTCCTCAAAATTCTGCATGATGTCGCCGTCGCGTAATTGAAATATTCTTTGGTATGGCGTAAAATACCAATGAAATAAAAAAATAACTCTCTATACAGTGACTAGGATGTGCTTCCAGAAGTATGCTTGACTGAGGCAGGGTGATAAATCTCGGGAATCTCCTTATACAGGGCGACTCCATCTTTACATAAGAGAAACAGCGTCGAAAGCGACACCATGTCTTATTCAATGCTTATACACAATTTGCAGTGTGTATTATCAATAGATTGATTAGACTGACGTTATGGTGTGCTGAGCGGTATTCTAGCGTATTGGAATCGTGTTCCATTGTATCATAATGATGTTCTATAGTGTATTAGAATGATGTTTTAGTGTATTGGAAAAATGTTCTAAAGTATTAGAATGATACTCAAAATGTGTCTACGTGGCGTGTGTAATTTTTCTCGCATATCAAGATGATAATACAAAATTATGTTCCTCAAGCGCCTCCTTTTTAAAGCCTACCTTCATACCACAACTGGTGTTGTTTTTGATTGGTGTTTTACGCCGTACTCAAGAATATTTTACTTATACGACTCCGGCCAGCATTATTATTGACGGAAATCGGACAGAGCTCTGGGGAAACCCACGACCATCCGCAGGGTGTTTTCAGTTGTATATAACAATAACAGTACTATGTTTTCTGTATTTTTCTGTATTTGTAGACCGTCTAGATCTTACTGTCCGCAGGCCTCCGAAACACGGAGTGATCTAAGCCAATATTCGGCAATCCTGTCGGTGCTATACCATAAAATTGTAAATCTCAAAAGTATCAAACATGATACTGTTATTTTAAATAATGACATGCATCAATCCGATATGACATCCACGAACTTCTCTCTATGTAAATAACGATTTCGCAAAAATAAAACAAAGGGTCTGTAGGCCTGAATTTTTACGTCGTGCTTAAAAAAGTTTCAGTCATATGATGACGAGGAGTCATTTGGTGTGTACATTTACTGTGTCTTATTGCACCCATGGAATATAAAAGTATTTTCTTTTAGATATAACAACTGATGATTTAACAACTGCTGGTTTATTACAGATTATTCAGCTAATAAAAAAGTTCATCAAGTCGGATAACACCATCATACTGGCCGTATTTCCTGCGGGAACTGACGTCGACACGGTGGCCGCCTTCCGGTTGGCTAGAGACGTCGATCCCGAGCTGAAGAGAACGATGGGTAATCATGGAGACATCTTGCCTCATTCTGATTACGTTTATACAAGTTTGTCGGGTGCCGTGCCTGTTTCCGAATGAATGAATGTATGAATGAGGTGTAACAGAATTATTTCAAACCATATCGTGATGAGAGCATGTTAAAGCCAGGAAACATTTTCAACATGAGAATGACAACATTCAGAAAAAGAAAGAAAACTGAAATAGATGCTTTTTATGCCAGGTGAAATGAATGAATGAGTGAAATAACGAATGATTATGGCTTAAATCCATGCCGAACAATTAGTGAAGAGATTAGAAATGCAATCACACCTTACAGTGAAACAGGTTGATTTTAAAAATAAAATGTTATCAGTAAAATTTTGAATCCGTTCGAATCAAATCGTTGTCATAGTGTAATCAATTAGTTAACTGAGTTGCACTTTCTTCCTTTTCTTTCAACCAAATTAGCAAGAAAACTGTACATTGCAATTCTATTAAAATGTAACACAATATTCAAAAATTATATTAAAAAATAACACAATAATAAGTGTTTCGATGAAGAAATAAGCTGCTTCAAGGAATAATTTGCTAATTATCTCAGTACTATTTATAAAATGTTTACCTAATTAAATGTTGTACATTCATAATTTTGGCTCGTTAGAAAATACCATAAAATATCACATGCATCGTGGAATAGTGTACGATAAAATCTGAATTAATGCAAAAATATTACCCCCTGTGCAGCTTTTAATGATATTTACAGGAGTGGTAACGAAAATGGATTTGGTGGGGCCGGGCTCAGAAAAGTTTGTCGTGGACACACTAAATAACAAGAAAGTAAAGCTGAACCTCGGGATGTTTGCCGTAAGGTGTCGAAACCAGGATGAGGTCGAGAGAGGAATTCCCCTCCAGGAAGCTTGTCGGAAAGAAGAGGATTTTTTCCACAATCATCCTCATTTTGGGTTAGATTAAATATTACAGTCGATTCTCCGTAACCATCCTCATTTTGGTTTAGGGCGAATGTTAAATAAGATTTTCTGCAGTTATTCTTATTTTGAATAAGCCCGCATATTATAGATTTTCCGCAAACATCCGAGGCAGTCCTCATTTTGGGTAAGCTCAGGCATTTGAGACTATTTTCTGCAATCACCTACGTTTTGAGTAAGCTCATATGTTAAATAAGATTTTCCACAATTATCCTTATTCTGGACAAGCTCAGATATCATACAGACGATTTTCGAAATCATCCTCACTTTGGGTAAGATAAGATTTTAGAGACGATTTCCTGAAGTCATCCTGAATGTGGGTGACACTGGAGAACATTTTTCACAATCATCATGATGGTTTTGGGTAAGCTCAAGTATTAAACTAGGATATAGGTACAGACGACAAACATTCTCATTATGCGGGAGAAGAGATTCTAGAGACGATATTCCGCATTTTTATTTTGGACACATGCCCCAAACCTCAGAAAGCTTTTATTTTCTCAGTGCTTTAGAATTATTTTAAATCGTATATGTTTTTTTGGTAGAAATCTTAATCCATCTATTTTCGGGATAAGACGACTCTCCGAAAAAATGGTAAAGGAGTTGACTTTTCGGATTAAGGTAAGTCAATAAGTTTGAAATTTCTTGGCATGTTATCAATACTTTACACCATTTCATGTTGCCTGCAAAAATCTTGTGGTATCTTGTGTTTTGAGTTATTTCTATGTCGCTATGTAAATTCACGTTTGGAGGAACCATGTAATTATGGCACCGGTTGCTATGTTTACTAGGAGCAAGTGTATAATTTGAGAAAACAGTGAAATTAATTGCAGAAAGCAGCGTAATTACAGCTGGAACACAGTCAAATCATTCATATCATAGCCAGTGAAAGCTAAGAAGCCGACCAGAATGTTCAGCGAGACTTTCGTTGGTGTGTTTACCGGAATCATAACTTCATATTTCAGCAATGTTTACCTGAAATGAATCGGGTTGTGAGTGACAAACTTAGTGAAATCAAGAAAGACATCGCGGAACTTGGCAAGGGACCATCAACTGACGATGAGGAGAGGAGGAGAGAATTTCTGTCCGTAAGTCCAAAAACTATTTTAAAAAGTAAGAAAAAAAAAAAAAAACAAGTGAAATTTAAAACCAATACAAGTCACCGTCAACAGAAAAAAACAAGAGTATATGAAAGAATAAAAGACATTTTATTGAATCATTTTCAGCAAGGCGTTTTTATTTTATGGTGCAGTTTTAGCATCGATAGGACTAAACACATTGACTTTCTCGTTTTACATTCACCTATATATACTGACATGGGGCGTACGTTTTCGTCCTAATATGTAGACCTACTGGTGCATATGAAGTATCTGTTTCTGTATATTCAATCCATGCATATAAATGATAAACGATAGGGTTACGGTATAAAACACCAATCAAATAAATAAATAAACAGTTTTTTTAAACTTGGGGGCTAAATCGTCGCATCTTCCAGGCAAAGTTTGTAATAACATGTTTCGGTAGGATGACGTAAATTGTGCATCGTATTCCCTTCTTTTCAATGAAAACATGTTTTGTCAATGTTTGTCATAGTATACTTTATTACATTCATGTGCAGTTCGGTTTTTTTATGTTTTAGCAAAGATAAATATACTTTCTGTGTACAATTTAACGCTATGTCGGGGGGGCGGGGGGCATGCATGTCATTTAAGAGTATATATTTTCCTGCCCCTTAAAACTGTTCTTTTATTCATTTGATCGGTGCTTTACGCCGTACTCGTGAATATTTCATTTATACGATTGTGGTCAGCACTATATGCTGGGAAGAAACCGGGCAAGGTGTGTGGGAAATCCATGACCATCCAGAGTTTGCTGAAGATCTTCCCACTTACAGCTGAAAACTAAGCTTAAACCGTTTAAAAAATGTGACTGTAATATATAATTGGAAGATAAAGGTTTCTCCGTGGCCTAGCGCGCTAGCACAATACAATGAGAGGAGCCGCCCTTCAATGGGGTCTTACGTGGTAAGGCCTAACAGCAACCTGCTGGTGGCCGTCGGTTTATCACACACCCCTCCCCAACAAATAATGCCGACTGCCATCGTAAATGAAATGTTTATAATTACGGCGTAAAACACTAATCGAACAAATCAAATCACGTTTGAAGTGTCTTTCCATTTGAATAAGATCCGCCTGATTGCCTTACAGCTGTTGACAGAATACACGGATAACGTTGAGAAGGTTTCTAGTGGCTTGTACAGACATCAGGAAAACAAGGTGAAGCTCTTCTCTATGTGGAGGGAAGAAACTCACACGTTTGCCCGCAAGATCCGTGAGGTGACTGAACTAGGTGGGTAACGAAAGATTGTACAAAATTTGGGGTATCGATAGTTTTTGTTACATTTAGGCTAGCGAGAGTTTGTGCAACATTTGGGGTACCAAGAGTTTGTCCAGCATTTGGGGTACTAAGAGTTTGTATTACATTTGGTGTAATGAGAGTTTGAACAATATTTGTTGTGTAACGCGAGTTTTTGCAACATTTGGGGTGCCGAGAGTTTGTACTACATTTGGGATAACGAGAGTTTATGCTGAATTTGGGGTACCGAGAGTTTGTACTGCATTTAGGGTACCGAGAGCTTGTGTTACATTTGGGGCAACGAGAATTTGTACTACATTTGAAGTACCGGCAGTTTGTTCAACGTTTGGGGTACCGAGAGTTTGTACAACGTTTGGGGTACCGAGAGTTTGTACTACGCTTGGGGTAACGAGAGTTTGTTCTACATTTGGGGTAACGAGGGTTTGTACAACGTTTGTGGTACCGAGAGTTTATACCACATTTGGGGTAACGAGAGCTTGTACAACATTTGGGGTAACGAGAGTCTATGAAGACGATCATTGGGTGAATATCGCGCTCCTCGTTAGTTATACTTAAAATATGCCATGTTCCGCAGTCTTATTCAAATCCGTGACTTGACACAGCAGTCTGGTGAAGCAGAGTTGACCCCCTGTCAATCTCCAGGTCTGTCGTGACGTGACCGGAAAAATAATGACGTCGACGTTAAACCGTATACGAATGTGGACCGAACCCGTAATGACGCCGACGTTAAACCGTATACGAATGTGGACCGAACCCGTAAAGACGTCGACGTTAAACCGTATACGAATGTGGACCGAACCCGTAATGACGCCGACGTTAAACCGTATACGAATGTGGACCGAACCCGTAAAGACGTCGACGTTAAACCGTATACGAATGTGGACCGAACCCGAGTGATTAAGGAACTTACCTTTGAATATATAGGGCATTTCTGGTACTGGTTCAATCCAGGCCTTGGAGAAAGACTTTGAAAATTTATCCCTGCGTGATTGTTTGTGAGGTTTTGGTCGACAGCAGTAGGTTGCGTTGCATTCTGCGCAGTCTAACGATTCTTGAAGACTACTCGTCTTCCACCAATATGGGGTTCAGGTCCACGCCTCACTCCTGGGAAAGGCCCTCGGGCCCACAAAACTGATCGTTATCATATAAGAGAAAACCTGAGTATGACGTAAAACAATGAAATGTAAATAAAGAACCAGAACGAGCAGCCAAATGGACGATTTGAAATTTAATGCTAGAAAAAAAACGTCCCTCGTCTCGCCATAATGGCGATTAACAAATAAATCCGAGAGTGATATATTTTCTGATTTCAGGGAAAAAGGCCAACTGAAACAGACAATTTTGTACCCGTTGATTTCAAAGGATATAGAACATCCGAATCAGAGAATCATGTATTAGTTGATTCGAGAAGTAAAGAACAATTGAATCAGACATTCGTGTATTCGTTGATTCTAGGGATAAATGACTGAATCAGACAATCATTCGTTGATATCAAGCCTTAGGGTAAAGGGCAACTGAATTAGAGAACTATGTGTTCGTTGATTCTATGGGTAAATAATACCTCAATCAGACAGCCTTGTCTTGATTTCAGATGTAATTGACTGAATCAGATAATCATGCATTCGTTGATTCTAGTTGTAAAGAGCAACTGAATCCGAAAATCACATTATCCTTGATTCTAAGGGTTAATGACTGAATTATAAAATTAAGTATTCCTTGATTGCCAGGGATAAAGAACTGAATTAGACAACCATGTATTTGTTGGTTTTGAGAGTAAAGGACAATTGAATCAGGCATGCATGTTGATGTAAAATGTTGATTTTAGGGATAAAAGACATCTGAATAACACAACCGTTAATTCGTTGATTTCAGGGGTGAAAGAAAGCTTGGAACGTGATGAAGGAATTTTGCAGACTTTAAAAATGCAGAGAGGGTGCGAGCTGCCTGGTTTTGTAAACAGCTTCCCGGTGTGTGAGAGCATTATTTCCTATCTACTGGTGGCGTGGAACAAGCCCGCCATGGAGTACGTGGCGGAGGTCCGTAATCATGTGGAAACAGTCCTCCGCGACATGGCCACCCTCACATTTGACAAATATCCGAATCTGGCTACACGCGTTAAGGTAGGCCTAATACAGAACACATCAACATGAAGAGTAAAAGCAGAGCAGCGATTACAGTGAGATAGCTGGCAAATGAGTAGCAAGTAACCGGTGGAATCCGGCTACAGTATGAAGAGTAAAACCAGAGCAGAGATGACAGTGAGATAGCTGGCAAATGAGTAGCACGTAACCGGTGAAATCCGGCTACAGTATGAAGAGTAAAACCAGAGCAGCGATGACAGTGAGATAGCTGGCAAATGAGTAGCACGTAACTGGTGAAATCCGGCTACAGTATGAAGAGTAAAACCAGAGCAGTGATTACAGTGAGATAGCTGACAATTGAGTAGCACGTAACCGGTGAAATCCGGCTACAGTATGAAGAGTAAAACCAGAGCAGGGATGACAGTGAAATAGCTGACAAATGGGTAGCACGTAACCGGTGAAATCCGGCTACAGTATGAAGAGTAAAACCAGAGCATCGATGACAGTGAGATAGCTGGCAAATAGTACCACGTAACCGGTGAAATCCGGCTACAGTATGAAGAGTAAAACCAGAGCAGCGATTACAGTGAGATAGCTGACAAATGGTACACGTAACCGGTGAAATCCGGCCTCTTTGTTAAATTACCACAGTTAAGGTTTTTTTTGCCAGCTGATATATTTATTCTAATGGATAAGTTCCTTGCTTATTCAAACATTAAAAGCTTCTGTTGAAAATTTACACCCGAAACTTAATCTTTGCGTCAGTGTAACTACGAACTTGTTTTCAAGTCTGCCAGGTTTACTATGGTGTGTCTTTGTTTTTATTTTGCAGGAGATCGTGGACGAGCGCCTCCAGATCGCCATTCAGAGCACAGAAAGTGATATTAGGAAAATATTTGATCAGGAGGCCAGTGTATGGACGCAAGACGGCACCTATGTTGAACAGCTAGGTAAGTTTATCTGCGATGATGATCTAACGTTCTCTAAGCTGCTATTTTATAAACATAAATACCAAAAGTTGTAAATTGACAACAGTCTGAATGTCACAAGTTACGGGTTACCATTTGCCAATTATCATAGTGTCTCACAATTTTAGTATTTCCTTGGTGATCAGTTGGCCAGATGGGACACGTACTGGTGGTTCCGATGTTTGTATAATGTGATTTAGTTGGACATGTGGAAGCATTATAAACTGCTCTGGTTTTACTCTCAGTGCTGTACGTCTTTAAATATATTATAACAGATACACTGGCATTGGAAACAAATAATGTGACCTTTTCTGTCCTACAGATGCGGTGAAGAAAAATGGCGAGAAAATGAAGCCCAGCGCGGCTGAGGGAGACGACAAGTTGGTGGGCTGGAACCGCTACGCTGAAGACGTCATGGACGGCGTGACGGCTTACATGCAGGTTCGCCCAGCTTTTTCATTTAAGTGTATCATTGGTTACATTTTCAAATATGATTATGGCCGTGGCAAAATGCTGTATTTTAAAGGAAGCTATTTTTGTTAGGCGAGGGAAGAAGGCTAAAACGGGAATTAAAACCACCAGATTTCTTTAACCACCTTTTAAAGGTATGCTGATGTCAGACATCTGCAAATTTGTTTTTGACCATATCACAAAAAACACCTATAATGAGCTCAAAATAATCTTATCGAAGCAGAGAGTACATTTCAAGAAATTTGCATAATGGGTAAGGTATAGAGAATATATAAGGCGTAGAATAATTAAGAGTATGACAACAAATGTACATTGAAATTCCATAGTTGACCTGTTCTTGTGGGTTTACCGGAAAGTTTATAAACCAAGGTTGCGAGCTCGAAACCAGCCCCTGCTAAATAAGATGATGTTTGATATCAGGAATTACATGTGATATCCGCCGATTGTGGGAACTAAGCTGTTTCCGCTTTCGCAGTATGTTCATCGATGACGTCATTGCCGAATATTTTCGCCCATTGGCGGAAAATATATATAAAATAGTCGAGTTGTTAAGAAGTATAAAACATACCTCAAAAATGTTTATTTTTCAATTTTTGGGGTATGTCATCCTTCATTTTCCTTAAAACCATACTCTTCCTTTTATATTTGTTTTTCATGTATCCTTCAGGTAATCCTCCGAATAATAAACCATTTGTCAAGTAAATATTTATTTATTTATATGGTGTTTTAAGCCGCACACAAGAATATTTTACTTATACGACGGCTTCCAGTATTATGGTCAAATAAATAGATCAAATGTGGACTCCTCCTGAATATCTTGATACCTAATTTTGAAATTATGCTAGGCAAGATGTGAATTTTTGTTTCTATCTATGATATTATCTTTTATAAAATCATTGGTATTGCTGCTGTCGCAGATAAAAGATGCTCTTCACAGCCACCGTATTGCTCTCTTATGTTATTAGGTTGCCTCACGGCGTATCATGGACACAATACCACAGTCAGTTCATTACCACACCCTTAAGGTGCTTTCCGCTAAGATCAAGGAGTACGTGCTGTGCATTGCGTCCAACCCGTCGATCATCAACGACCTGTTCAAGGAGAGAGAGGAGATTGCGAATCGGCGTGATGAGCTGCTAGACCTTCAGCAGAGGTGGCGGAGGGCGGAGAGGCAACTCGCCGCCTTGTAACGCCCCTGTGGTATCTATGAGAGAATTGAACTGGGTTTAACATTCTCATTATCTGTTCTTTACTGGAACAGAAGTCGTGTATGGCAACGTCCATGTGTACTGTATGGACATGTCTGCCCACATAGAATTTCAATCGCTAATGTTATCATCGTCTTTATTAACTAAGGGAGACCACTGAAGTCGTATTTCGTCTTAACCATGAGAATGATTACATTTGAACGTGCATCCTAGAACTGGCTTTATTCACTTCTTGAACTTTTTCTGTGTTTGTTTTTTTTTTCCAGCCCCAAACTGTCGCGAATGCTTGTACATGGGATTGTTGGTTATTTTTGGATGGTTATGCACATCTGTTCCGCTTCATAACAGCATAATAACCAACCACTTGAATGAATGATTATGGCTTAGCGTCACAGTGGCAAGATTTAGGCCCTATCATGGCGAGCAACTACTTCAAGTGAGTTGTCCGCTTGCATGGAATGTAATTTAAGATGTACGAAGACAAATTATAAAGAGCAAAAAGTTATGGTTTATTTTTATTCACATATTATTTTGCCAGGTAATGTTATATTCTTCCATTGTTTGGTCACAGATGAATGTTTGTAATCCACTTTAACTTATAATCGACGGCTGATGGAAGGCAGCGCATAGTCAAATCATCAGTTTATCGGGGCAGATTACAACTTTTTCTCTACCAAAGACTATAGTGGAAATCAGGGAAATCATTTTCGCTTAAAAATCAAAAGAGCTTTCATCAAATACCTGTAGTCAGTTTTGTAATTTTTAAATAACACTTCATGTGCAGTGTGATGTAGCAAAAATTGGTGTTTACCGCTTTGCTCGAGAATATTTCACTCTGTCCAGTACACAAATCTCGGATTGAAACAAGATGTTAGTTAAAACCGATTTCAATTTTTTGTATGGACTAAAAACATTGATCTGTTAATTTTAACGGAATGCCTGTTGTCCCAATGATGGTGAATGTATTCTGTTATTACAACATAATACTGTGTCATATTCAACATAATATGCTGTTATCGTGATGTTGAATCGTGATGTTGAATTATCAGGGTACATGTGTTATATTTAACAGAACAGTCTGCTGTAATTACAGAATATACCCTAACATCACTCAGACAACAAACCTTTGTTAAAATTTACAGATGAATTTTTATAGTGTGTAGGGTTTATGTTCATAGGATTTTAAAGTCGTTTGCATCGTTAGTAGTGAAGCCCATTGCTGACACAATGTCATTTTCGTCGTAAGTACTGACGTCCATTACTGACACATTGTCGTTTGCGTCGTTAGTGGTGAAGTCCATTACTGACACATTGTCGTTTGCTTCGTTAGTGGTGAAGTCCATTACTGACACAGTGTCGTTTGCGTTGTTAGTAAAGAACTCCATTACTGACACAATGTCGTATGTGTGTGTTGGGGGAGGGGCGTGTGATATTATTAAGATATGAGATAAGATACATATGTCATATATACTTTTGCATTGTAAATTGTAATAGGTTCTTTATGTTTTTTACTTTTTAAACATTTCCAAAAACTTTAAATAAAAAAAAAATCACGGATAAATTTAAGTGAAATCATCAGAACCGACATATGATTCTAAACGTAATTTATCTTTACAGCCTTTATATTTTCATTTCATGTTAACGGCTATCTCAAAAGAAACTGAACTTAGTGCAGTTCTTGTAATTGCTTAACTACTGATCTGAGTAGAATGTTATGATTTTGTAACGCAAATATTTGTCAGGTTAAAATAAAGTTACCATTGTTAAGCGCTGTATGCACACGTGTAGTAATATAATTCTGTATTTATTTACTGGTGGATATTAGTAACTGTGCCCTGTGTATGCTCTGTTGAAAATTCAACAATACAATTCAGGTTGAATAAATAATGTACTCAAATAAATATATATATATATATATATATTATATGTAACAAAGAAACACTTAGTGGGATAATGTCGAGACTCTGCCAATATCACCATACTGTCCGAGTTCGCGGACTGTGCATGATATGTCGAGTTTCCATAGGAATGCGGAAAGGTCCCTCCGGATTGCGAAAAAACACCAGTGGTAGAAATACAGGCTGTGGTGGCTCAGTGAATAAAGTGTCTGTCGTAAATCCTAGATCTGGGGTTCAGTTCCAAGTCGACTTATTTCTGACTTTGATATCTGTAGTCTTACCGCTCTGCATAAGATGAAGTCTGTTTTCGAAAAATTGACAGACGGAAAGATGAGGAATATAGGTGTCGACAAACTTTAGGCAGATTTCCTGGGATTTTTTTCTTAAACGTCACGCACTACTGTATCAGGTACTTAAATGGATCGCGCTGTCACATTGGTTTGGAGCTGAACACAATTTTGCCAAACCTGACTTCAAAGCAAATTCGGACTAGAACAGCTAGTATTTGCCCAAGTGTCTGGTTGAAGCATCGTGTCAGGTATAAGGTTTGGCTTGTTTTGAAAGCGGTAGTCAAAGTCTTGCATAGGCAAACCTACAGGAAACTGAGCACAGTCCAGAAGGAACAACCCCAATGCATGTCGTATAAATGAACCAAGCAGAGGATAGACACGTGTATTTTCTCAAATCAGTTAGATGATATACATGTACAAAATATTTTCTTGAAGTTGTTAAAGATATGCGACTAAAAGTTTATTCACAAAACGTAATGGTTGATGCATAAGCATTCAGGAAGAAAGGCTTTCTAATATTAACGAGGCACAATGCATATAGCGTGTACGTTAGCACTGACAAGTGGTAAAGTTTTTGTAACCTGATGTACACAAAATAATTATGCGCAGATAAAAAATACACTTTGCTTTTCTAAAACACACGTTTCCATTCTTCTCATCTTTTAGCGCGTAAATTTCTTATCCATGACTCCGCGGTAAAATCTGTTCAAAAATCTAAAAAGTTTCACATTGACAGAGCGGACTGTTCTGAAATTTAATCCGGAAAGAACAAGCACTCCCCAGAGTTTCACCGATTTTCTCCGCGTAAATGTTCAAGAAAAAACAATCATAGTGAGGTGAATGGATTCTAAACACAGCTTCATTGTTTTCCCACCGAAGCGAGGTGTGAGCTTCAGAGTCGTTCACATCCGGATAGCAAGGTAGTAAACATGAACCAATGTTAATATTGTGTGGGGCTCTCATCCGGATCTCGGTGCTTTGTCCTCTGATTACGATGGTTGACGAGTGGGGCTTTGTCAGACCAAGACCGCTCGTGAAAAAGTTAGACTTGAGCAGGGGAAGCTCTATGAATTTTTCTGTAGAGATGGGAGTGTCCAGAAGCTGCCAGCTTGGGTCGTCAGGGAAGTGTTGATAGATGTGGTCGTTGGGATCCGTCATAAAGTAAAACTCATCGACGCTGTTGGGGGTATTGCACGTGCGGTGACGTGCGGCCCACGTGCAGTTGACCAGCCTCCACGTGTCGTCAATGGAGACCGCGGTCCAGCAGTTTCGGAATGAATGGGTTTTAATGTCCCTGCCGGGTTGGTATCCCGCCCCTTTGGAATGGCCCTGGATAATTTCGCATCTTAGTCCAGATAGTCTAAAAATTAATGAAGAAGAACGTTGCTGTGAAACGTAGCAAAAACAATTAACTAGATGGCCCTTAGGGAGAAACGGTGGAATTGTCATCAACATTGTTTGGAGTGTTTTTCATTTTTTTTTCGTAAACTTTATATATATATATATATATATATATATATATATATATATATATATATATATATATATATATATATATATATATATATATATATATATATATATATAAGGTAAAATAAGGTGAAAGGTAGGACATAGAATGTGTTCACATATCTAGCTTTCTCGATATCAGTCTCACAACGTTTGGTCAGTTTGTTTACCAGTTGCTGTAAACTTGTAAAATTCAGTTTTGAAACCCGAATAAAAAAACAATACATACATAATTCTACTTAGAACACAAAATCCATCAAGATATTTCGGAAAGCTTCACACTTAAGATTGTTAGCGTAAACACTGGGGATCGGAAGACACTATAAAACCCTAACGTGGTTCCAGGCAGTTTTAGAGGGCGTAATTTACTGTATCCTTGCCACATGATTTTAGCATTCATTTTACCAGATATTGTAAATTTCTCGGGTCATCTAATCGAATTACAAGCATGTTTTTATCTTTCATTTTATTTTATTAAAACACTGGTAGCAACGTCATCATGTCCAAGTAGATGGAGCTAAAATCAGATTCCCCAAAGCACCTTTGCAAGTAGTTGAGTGGAAAGGAGAAAGCAAAATGTGGATGTCTCAATATGTACTTAGATTTACCTCTATTGCTCTCTTATCCAACCTATCAAACATCTTAGAGATCTGATCCGGGGACGGTGATGTTACTTTGCTCCTTCCACATGAGAATGTCGGCTCTGACCCTTCCTGACAAAACGATAAACAAAAACAAAATTTCAAAATATTTCTTCACAAAAGTTAAACATAATCTTATTATGGGCGCTGTTCTGAAATGGAATACTAATGGAATATTGATGGAATATTGATGGAATATTGATGGAATACTGATAGAACACTAATGGAATGGTAATGGAATACTAATGGAATGGTAATGGAATACTAATGGAATGGTAATGGAATACTGATGGAATACTGCTAGAACACTCATGGAATGGTAACGGAATATTGATGGAATACTGATAGAATACTAATGGAATGGTAATGGAATATTGATGTAATACTGATAAAACACTAATGGAATGGTAATGGAATGTTGATGGAATACTGATAGAACACTAATGGAAGGGTAATGGAATATTGATGGAATACTGATAGAACACTAATGGAATGGTAATGGAATATTGATGGGATACTGATGAAACAGTGTGTTTGAAATGAGCATGCAGTTATTAGTCTTCTGAAAGGAAATTGTGTTGTATTGTAAGTATTAAACCTTGCCATATCTTTCAACAATAACATGTCCAATGTAAGAGAGTTTACATTTACCTTTTTGTCTATCCACAACACCCGGCCTGCTTGATAAATGCCAGAAGACGTCCGTTGAAATTCCGCTGAGGATTTCAAATTCTTCCCGGGCATGCTCGGTGAGAAAGCTAACTTTGGTTGATGTCCACCAACGTTTGAAATGGCTGCTGATATATGTGAACTCTGCATGGGGACGTTATTCACGGCAGATAAAGTGGACACTGTATCTGTAACGTATTCAGTGTATCTCTCGGATGGCTTCCTGTCCCTGGTGGAAATTTCTGTTGACGATTGGTTCTGTTGGACATAAGAAAAGTAACTTAAGTTCTGTGTGGATTCCACGGTAAGAGATTGGTTTACTCTCTGGACAAGTCTGGACAAGTGACCCGAGTCTGTCTGTTGGTAATCAGGCCACGTAATATAACGGATCAGATGACTAATTAAAGCGGCATGTGCTATGGTCACTGGACGCCTACCATCAGTTAACCCCTAGAAATCAACACGAGCCACTCCAAATACCAAATTCATCGACTCTAACAGATGAATTTCTTAAATTGTTCTGGTATTGCATTCAATCCAAATAAATCTCTTGCGGCAAAGCGAATAGATAATTACAGCTTATGAAAAAATATCCACGACACATCGTTAGATGTTTTAAGCCCTGTATTTGCCCCTCAATATACCTTTGGTTAGTAAACCTCTTTAATGCCTGTGGAAGTGTGGAACAACACCTGTTGACTTCATACGATCCCCTTCGCTTGCCCAACACCCGGCCAACTCTCTTCTTCAAACGTCGACATTGACCTAAGGCTTTACGTAGAACACGGGACAAAGGCTTCTTTGGTTTCTCCATGTTTAAGGAGGTCAGGATGCGTAATCTATAGGCATTTTCAACAAACAAGAGTAGTCAATTCTAGAAAATGAAAAATGATTTTTTTTTAATTACTGGTTTTAGGGCCACTTTCCTGGCAGATATCGTGGCCCATCAAATCAGTGTTTTATTTATTTTTTTTTAACACATGGATATTTTGGTTACATAATAGCAGTGCGTTGGTATACTATTTACATATCTACATGAGTCAATTAGTAGGATTAAACCTCTTTGTGGTAGCATGTGTATGGCTTATTGTATAGGTTCAAATGCTGCCATGGTCATTTAACAGAAAGGGGATAAATAGTAAGCTATTTACAGAGATTAACGTTATCTTTACATTAGAAATACATAGATCTACATTAAAGAATTACAATGAGTTGCCTATACAGAAATTTACACAGAGAAAACAACAGTAGTGCTTTTATTTATTGGTTAACAGTTTTGTTCTCTTGCTTCCTCCTCTGTGACGTGGAGTTAAGGAGCTCCCGCCACTTATACCGGACGCCGTCCAGGAAAAACCAGCGTACTGGAAACCTGTGCCTGTAACAGGTGCGACAAGTATAAATGGGGAGCAAGGATGTCAGGCCTCATCCACTTAGTTGAAGCAAGAGATAGTCCTATTGTCATGATGTCTTTCATGTTTCTGGTCTTCGTTTCCTGTGTGTTAATTTTCTTTGGTCCCATGGGTCTTCTTATTGTTTTCCCTGTCTTCTTCTTTAATTGATTTCCTTCTCTATTTCCAATTTATATTTGTGGCCTCCCATGGCGGCGCAGACAGCACGTTTCACAGACCGGTAGAACAGTTCCTGGCCTAGAGTGTTTAGGTGCACTCCGTCGTTGGTTAGAATTTGCTTTTGTGGTCGGATCAGTCCCCGGTGTCTCCAGAAGGTGGCCAATTGGTTGTTTGTCAGCTTCTTGTTAATTTCATGGATTTTTGTATGATAAATGTGGACCGAAATTCGCCGAGTTACCTGACGGTAAAGAAGCTGACTGATGTAGATCCTTGGAATTTGGAATTTCGATTTAAGTGCACCAACATAGTCTAAAATATCAGCGCAAATTGCTGCTGCTGATTTGTGAGAGTCCGCATCGTTTCCACCAATGTGGAGGATAACTAGGTCAGGTTTTGTCTCCTGAAGGAGACTTTCCAATCTTTCAGAGCATCTAAGTGTCCCAACTCTAGCTCCCCCAATGCCAAAAAACCGAATGTCCTGGCCTGTTCCAAAGTCGATTCTAGAGTTTGGGATCGAATTTCGAAGGATACTATTCTCCAGCCTATGAACGTAACTGCTGCCGATAATAATGATTCCTGGAGGGATCTTGTTTTAAATAGCCATGTTACCATCACGTGATCTATCCCAGACAATGTCCCTAGAGTTAAAAGACTAGAAGAATGTTTGTCTCCCGTGGGGATTTAACAGAAGATAATCGTCTTAAAAAATTTTAGCGTCAACATTGAAATCTGCTCACCTAACCCGTAAAGTAGTTAATCCCGTCAGGTAATCTGCTAATCCATGGAAATGAGGAGTTAGCAGCCATTGCTCATTTGACACACCTGTTGTTCCACGTGATCGCTTTGATCACTCATCTTCCCTGTAGAGATATTACTTCTGATCCATTTCCCTTACCTGTAGAGATATTGCTTCTAACCCTTGAACATTTTGCGATTGTTTTTATTTTTGTTACATATAAAACTGTTAGTACATTGCATACAGTATTTGTGTGAAACACTTTCAAAATAAGAAATCTGGTATTTACGTGAAGGGATATACGTCTTAATTATATATATATATATAACAAATGTACCTTTGCAAACTATCACACTGTGGTCGTTGCTCTGTCTTTATTCCCTGTTATGTAAGTCTTCCATCTATGCTGTATATCTTGTAAGTGGACATTTGTGGCCTGTGTGTAGACTGAACACAAATACATAATGAATGTAAAGACATACAGCAAAGACCCTCATTTAATGAAACATCAGAAACAAAGTTACGTAATAAAAATGTTGTATATACATTTTTGAGTTCTTGGGAAATGCATTATGAAGATTAAAGTCAACATCAGAGATGGGTATGGTGAGTATATGCTATAGCTTTTGTGAGTTTACGGTTCCCTAATAATTAATCCAGATTTAAAATATCAGGTGAGGTTAACTGATTTCGACGTCATACAATAACAAGTGTTTCCGTTTTCACAACAAATGGAAGATAAAAAAATTAAATGTTTTTGTTTGGAAGATCGACAAATTAATTTCTGTTTTTAACAGAGTTTGTCCATTACTTATCTTTTATTATGTTCCAAAAATTGAAATATTAAATTAAACCAAAAAATGACACATATGCGGTAAATGTTGAAGCTCATTATTAAATTCACAGAAAATAGCCCCATAGTCAAAAATTTATACAACGTTCATTCAGAAATATTCTTGTGTGTGGTAAATCAATCTATAACGTAGCTGCATGGTTTGTCAGAACTCTTGGACACGACAAGATTTCTGCAGTCAGTTTAAAAGTTTGTTACATCTCCTAGATCAACCAACCAAAACTCTTGATTTAGCAGCAGATCCCTATGATCAAGATAATCCCATCTTAACCGTTGCTTAACCGTTAGATGATAATGTATATCATCTAGATGCCCTAATAATATGAGTGAATACTCATTTCAGAACAAAGAAAATCAAGACGGCCAAATATAATCAATAAACACACTTACAAACAGTATGGGACATTTTATAACTTGGCCACCCATTGTCAGTTCCTATATATAGATTAATTATAATCTGAGCAATTGATCTAAAAAATAATTGCCAAACGTCTAAAATATATTCAGAGAAGACACACTCAGTATCATCTAGCCGTATACTTTAAAATATTCTCATTAAAGCTACGCCACCTAATTTGTGGCGAGTCGACAGAAAATATTTATCTTCCATTTAAACGTGAAATCTTAATCGTATGCAAAGTCTACTTCATAAAACACAGATATGTGGCTTTAAACCCTCACCGTTACTTTAAGAAATAAAACCACAATTTAGGAAAATTCAAGATTTCCTTGATATAACCTGAGAATTGCTGTGGGATCCAGATACAAAATAGAAAGGCTATACAAGGATATATATTCACACGTCTGACTTGAAAAGGACATGGTTCTTCTGTACAGAGAATGTACACAAAGCTGTCTTGCACGGTATACGCTGTGGGGCTGGTTGGATCTAGGAGATGTAACAGCAGGTGTGTCAAATGAGCAATGGCTGTTAACTGGTCAATTCCATGGATTAGCAGATTAAATGACGGGATTAACTACTTTACGGGTTAGGTGAGCAGATTTCAGTGTTAACATTTGTTTATGATCAATATCGTCTGCTAAAACCCCGCGGGAGGCCATGACTTCAATGCTCATTGAACCCCAGAAATATCTCACCAGTTAGATCACGTGATGGTAACATGAGTATTTAAAACAGGATCCGTTGAGGGTTGTCATCATTTTTCATTTCCTGGACTACGCTACAGTTCTTAACCTCAGAACACTGATGGAGTGCGCATCTACCTTGACCACATTAAACATGGAGAAACCAAAGAAGCCTTTGTCCCGTGTTCTACGTAAAGCCTTAGGTCAATGTAGACGTTTGAAGAAGACAGTTGGTCGGGTGCTGGGCAAGCGAAGGGGATCGTATGAAATCAACACGTGTTCTTCCACACTTCCACAGGTATTGATGAATTCAAAAGTAAATACAGGGTTAATTATACTCAGAAGTAGTGTATACAAATGTCTAAATAGGGCCTAATTACAAACAGGCTGAGATCCCAACTGGAGAACGTAATATAATCTCATATACTTACGCCAACACAAAAGTGAAATCCACACAGACATTTGTTGCTTTTTTGTTCTACAGAACTCACCCCCAGAAGAAACATCCTCCACGAGCCGGAGGTCATCAATGAGGCAGATCTCACATCCAATTGATGCAGTGTCCAGTTTATCTCTTGTGAATAACGTCTGCACACAGAGTTCACATGTAGCAGCAGCTAGGTCTGGTGTAAATGTCTCTGGACATAATACTGAGTTACCCTTCAAATCGAGTATGCCTAACAAGGAGATGGAATCTTCAGTGGATTTTAGACGAACGTCTGCTGGCATGTACCAAACAGACCGGGTGATGTGGATAGACACAAAGGTAACTTGAAACGCTCTTGAATGGGACATGGTGATACCAAAGGGCATCAGTAAGCTAAATAAAGGATAAGCAACTGCAAAAATCAATTTGCTTTTGTAAGTGTAATATAGGTGTTTGCATGAAAGACTCTTTTCTTTACAAAAATAATCACCTTAGCCACCTTATGCAGCGCCTATATGGGAATGAACATTTTTTTTTGACATTTGTGTTCTTTACGTCCTTGTAGGGAGAGTTAGAACCGGCGAACAAAACACCTTTCATATATGGACAGAACAAAACAACACCATCGAACTCGAAAAGGCAATTCAGCCCAAATTCTTTTGACAAACTGGACAACAGGGCAGTACAGGTAATGTTGTGTAGATACTGGTTCATTAATAATCCATATCCCCTTTTAAATCAAATACTTACCATGCCGGTTGCGTTGGAGACACGGGTTTTCACACCATCGAATGTGAAAGGTAAAGGGTTCTTTAAATGACTTAATAATATCCAACCAACGACAACAAAACACATATAAATCGATTCCATTGTCCAAGAAAAAGACAACATCTCGGTAATAAAAATTGGCTGAAAATATATTAGTGATTTATAGTATATTCAGATCCTCAGCATGTACGTAACTACATGCTCGTGTGTGAATGTTTAGGAATTTTGTATTCTGTGTATAATATGTATGTGTGGGTTTTCAAAATGCATTTTTGTATGCAGGTTTCGAAGCTGAACTTTACAAGTTTACAGAAGGTGGTCGACAAACTGATCAAAGTTTGTAAGACTGATATCGAGAAGGCCAGGTATGTAAAAAAAACTCTCATCAATTTTACAATTGTCTTCATATAATAATGCATTTATTTCTTCTCGTGCTAGTACAATTCATACATATCATGTAAAACATTAGTTATCCGGTTTTTGTACGTTCCACGCAGTCGGATATGTGGTTTCAATGTGCTATCCTTTTTCTTTAACATAGGGTGTTGTTCCGCTGGGTGGTAGAGACAGACTACAAACAGAGACGGTCAGGAAGGGGACCTCCCAGGCAGAGCTACCATCTCCTCTACCAAGCACTTTGCCGGTTAGTATACTGGGTTTAAAAGGCGTCCTTTTCTTACTTGTAATTTGTGCTCACGTTTCTAGCACCATAAAGAGAAATGCATGATATCTTTCTAAACCTATATTTCTACAGGGTTAGCGAATATATGAAATGATAAGGAACCCTAACAATGTCAAAGGCCATTGCAGGCTTTCTATCTCATGGGTTTTCCAGTTAATCGGATTTGTTACCAAACGCGTCTAAGAAGAGCAACGCTCTTTTTGCTTTTTTAGACTGTCTGGACTACGATGTGAAATTATTCAGGGATACTCCAAAGGGGCAGGCTACAAAGCGGGTATGCACATCCAAACCCATTCATTCCGAAACTGCTGGACGGCGGTTTCCATTGACAACACGTGGGGGCTGGTCAACTGCACGTGGGCCGCACGTCACCGCACGTGCAATACCCCCAACAGCGTCGATGAGTTTTACTTCATGACGGATCCCAACGACCACATCTATCAACACTTCCCTGACGACCCAAGATGGCAGCTTCTGGATACCCCCATCTCTAAAGAAAAATTCATAGAGCTTCCCCTGCTCAAGTCTAACTTCTTCAACAGCGGACTTGGCCTTATAAAGCCCCACTCGTCAACCATCGTAACCAGAGGACAGAACACCGAGATCCGGATGAGAGTCCCAGACAATATTAACATTGGTTCATGTTTACTACCTTGTTACCCGGATGTGAACAACCCTGAGACTCACACCTCACTTCGGTGGGAAAACAATGAAGCCGTGTTTAGAATCCATTCACCTCACTATGATTGTTTTTACTTGAACATTTACGCGGGGAAAATTGGTGAAACTTTGGAGGATGCTTGTTCTTTCCGGATTAAATTTCAGAACAGTCCGTTTCTTCCGAAGTGATTATAGATTTTCGGTGTAAACCGATGAAATGTTCAGAAACAAGGCTTTGCGAATGATATGAAGAACACAAACTTGTCTTGTAGAAATAGAAAAATAGGTTTAAGCTGTGCATAATTATTTTCTGTACAGGTGGATAACCAAAAGTGCTAACTTGCAAGCTACGTGAACATGTTTCGTTAATATTACAAAAGTTTTCATCCTTGAGTGCTTATGTATAAATTGTTCCCTTTGTTGAATAAACTTTAAAGTACATGTCTTTTACAACTTTGATAAAGTGTTTTCTATAACGTCGTTTTATATGTAGCCTCTGCGTGTTTTATAATCAAATTGAGGGACAACGTATGTGGTTTTAGGTTTGGTTTACTTTGGTTTCACTTTTACGTTAGGTGAAACAGACGATGGTTTGTATGTTTTAATATTTTTTCAAGTATAACTTAATATTTAACGAGTAACGCTTGAGACACAAGCCAACTAAACAAATTCATGGACAAATCTGCTACTCTCTAGCGGAATGGCTGATAAAGACATTTGCCAAGGTAGATGCTGTTACATGATGGGCACACACAAATATACCCAGTAACACAGCAGGTGGCCTACTTAAAAAAGTCTATATTTGCAAAGAGGTTTACGTTCTACCGAACCTGAATATCAAATTTGGAGTCTTCATTAGATCGTTTGGAGAGGTTGTTGATGTCATTTACACACCTGGCTGTAGTCCACAGGGATCAGTGCCATCATTTTATCTTCATTTCACTAACGGATAATAAAGAATATGTAGCTGGAATATGGACTGGTTAAAGTGCATGTGATATGCAAGGGTTATGCCTATTTATAGATATATATAAGTGTGGATTGATTTCGCATTGCATGATCATTTGTTATGGGGAAAACCCGCTTGGCAAGTTACATATATGGTATTCACAGAACAAGTCTTTCTTCTCAAGCAACACATAGAAAATTTTCTTGCCATTTTTGTAAATTCACCTAAATTAATAAGCATTATGTCGTATTATAATTATAACATCACTCTAAACCAGAAGACATGCCCCAGACAACTGGATTTCGAATGTGGAAAAGATGGTTTAGATGTTAAAAATACAAGGCAACTGAGCGGAGAACGTCTATTAACGATTCCGGTCATTTCCGCGAGATAAACACTGTAGACAAAGTATGACATGTACATTTATTTTGTAAATTAGCCTATTTTTGCTAAATAAATCATACATACCACGTGTGTGTCTTATTCATATATTTATATTTCTTTATTATTAACGAAAAGGGGCCTCCGTGTTTCAGTTGGTTAGGGCTCTAGCGCAGCGTTATTACCCAGCAGTCTCTCACCAATGCGGTCGATGTCAGTTCAAGTCCAGCTCATGCTGGCTTCCTCTCCGGCCGTATGTGGGAACGTCTGTCACCAACCTGCGGATGGTCGTGGGTTTCCCCCTGGCTCTGCCAGGTTTGCAGTCAACATAATGTTGGCCGCCGTCGCATAAGTAAAATATTTTTGAGTACGGCATCAAAAAAACAATTAATTAAATAATAAATATTAACGAAATGTCAGTTATATTTTAACATATTACACATGTATTCACTTGAAGGCCAGAAAATACAGATGTGTGAGATCAAAGACAATGGCTGGAACAGCAGGCATGTTAAATGAGCAATGACTGCTATCTCACCAATCCGTGGATTACGGGTTACCTGTAACGGTTAAGCGACTTAGAAATTCGGTGAGCAGATTTCAGTGTTGACACTAACAATTAACTTTGATTATTATGTTAAACTACAGAACCCCGTGGGTGTATAAAGACTTTAGTGACGCTTCACCTAACAATGTCCACGAGTTACATGGGTGTTCAGTCAGACAGTGTGGAAATATGATCCATATTAAATCAAATGAATACATGGCAGAAGAAAAAAAAACGTTCTTGTGTGTGGTGAATCAAACTATGACTATGCTAGTTTGTGAAAACTCCTGGACAGTACCAGAATTCTGCAGGCCGTTGAAGAGTTTATTGTGTCCTGTAGGAGATTTTACTTTTTTTCTGATAAAGTTAATTACAACCTGAAATATACGGATTTTTGTTGAGGACAATATGGGCTTGGTGTAAATCAGTTTCATCGAGGGAATGGCGCACGCCAATATCCCAAACACCAATCAGCCGACCAAAACTCTTAGCAGCTTAGTAACAGCTTCCTAAAATCATTGCAAGATAATCCCATCAACTACAACATTTATACATCCTGCTCATCATCCAACATTGCTTAATGCTTAGATAATAATGTATATAATTTAGATGGGCTAAAAAATGAATGAATAATCATTTTACAACAAAGAAAATCAAGGCGGACAAATATAATAAGTAAGTACACTTACAAACAGTATGGGATATTTTATAACTTGGCCACCCATTGTCAGTTCCCATATATAGATTAATTATATTCTGAGTAGTTGATTTTAAAAAATGTCACACGTCTAAAATATATTTAGAGAAGATACACTCAGTATCATCTAGCGACATATTTTTAAATATTCTCATTAAAACTAGGCGACCTAATTTGTGGCGAGCCGACAGAAAATATTCGTCTTGACTTAAAACATGAAATCTTAATCGTATGCAAGGTATGCATGATCAAAAAGATATGTGGCTTTAAACCCTCACCATTAGTTTGAGAAATCAAATCATAATTTAGGAAAATTCAAGATTTCCTTGATATAACCTGCAAATTGCTATGTGATTCAGATACAAAATAGAAATGCTGTACAAGGATATATTTTCACACGTCTGACTTGAAATGGACATGGTTCTTCTGTACAGAGAATGTACGCAAAGCTGTCTTGCACGGTATACGCTGTGGGGCTGGTTTGATCTAGGAGATGTAACAGCAGGTGTGTCAAATGAGCAATGGCTGTTAACTCATCAGTTCCATGGATTAGCAGATTACCTGACAGGATTAACTACTTTACGGGTTAGGTGAGCAGATTTCAGTGTTAACATTTGATTATGATCAATATCTTCTGCTAAAACCCCGCAGGAGGCCATGACTTCAATGCTCATTGAACCCCAGAAATATCTCACCAGCTAGATCACGTGATGGTAACATAAGTATTTAAAACAGGATTGAGGGTTGAGGGTTGTCATCATTAGTCATTTCCTGAACTACGCTACAGTTGTCAACCTGAGAACACTGATGGAGTGCGCACCTGCTTTGACCACCTTAAACACGGAGAAACCAAAGAAGCCTTTGTCCCGTGTTCTACATAAAGCCTTAGGTCAATGTAGACGTTTGAAGAAAAGAGTTGGTCGGGTACTGGGCAAGCGAAGAGGATCGTATGAAATCAACACGTGTTCTTCCACACCTCTACAGGTATTGATGAATTCAAAAGTAAATACAGGGTTAATTATACTCAGAAGTGATGTATACAAATGTCTAAATAAGGCCTAATTACAAACAGGCTGAGATCCCAACTGGAGAACGTAATACAATACTTACGCGAACACAAAAGTGAAATCCACACAAACATTTGTTGCTTTTTTGTTCTACAGAATTCACCGCCAGGAGAAACATCCTCCACGAGCCGGAAGTCATCAATGAGGCAGATCTCACATCCAATTGATGCAGTGTCCTGTTTATCTCTTGTGAATAACGTCTGCACACAGAGTTCACACTTATCAGCAGCCACGTTTTGTGTAAATGTCTCTGGACATAATACTGAGTTACCTTTGACATCGAGTGTGCCTAACAAAGAGATGGAATCTTCAGTGGATTTTAGACGAATGTCTGCTGGCATTTACCAAACAGACCGGGTGATGTGGATAGACACAAAGGTAACTTGAAACGCTCTTGAATGGGACATGGTGATACCAAAGGGCATCAGTAAGCTTAATATTGATAAGCAACTGCAAAAATCAAATTGCTTTTGTAAATGTAATATAGGCGTTTGCATGAAAGACTCTTAACAAAAAATAATCACCTTAGCCACCTTATGCAGCGTCTATATGGGAATGAAAATATTTTTGACATTTGTTTTGTTTATGTCCTTGTAGGGAGAGTTAGAACCGGCGAATAAAACACCTTTCATGTATGGACTGAACAAAACAACAACATCCAACTCACTAGGGCAATTCAGTCCAAATTCTTTTGACAAACTGGACAACAGGGCAGTACAGGTAATGTTGTGTAGATACTGGTTTAGAAATAATCCATATCTACTTTTAAATCAAGTACTTACCATGCCGGGTGCGTTGGAGACTCGGGTTTTCACACCATCGAATGTGAAATATAAAGGGTTCTCTAAATGACTTGATAGTATCCAACCAACGACAACAAAATACATGTAAATCGATTCCATGGTTCAATAAAATAACAACATCTCGGTAATAAAAATTGGCTGAAAATATGTTAGTGATTTATAGTGTATTGAGATCCTCAGCATGTACGTAACTACATGTTCGTGTGTGAATGTTGAAGAATTTTGTATTCTGTGTGTAATGCGTATGGGTTTTCAAATTGTATTTTTGTATGCAGGTCTCGAAGCTGAACTTTACAAGTTTACAGAAGCTGGTCGACAAACTGATCAAAGTTTGTAAGACTGATATCGAGAAGGCCAGGTATGTAAATAAAATCTCATCAGTTTTACAGTTGTCTTCATATAATAATGCATTTATCTCTTCTCGTGTTAGTACAATTCATACATATAATGTTAAACATTAGTTATCCGGTTTTTGTACGTTCCACGCAGTCAGATATGTGGTTTCAATGTGCTATCCTCTTTCTTTAACATAGGGTGTTGTTCCGCTGGGTGGTAGAGACCGACTACAAACAGAGACGGTCGGGAAGGGGACCTCCCAGGCAAAGCTACCATCTCCTCTACCAAGCACTTTGCCGGTTAGTATACTGGGTTTAAAAGGCGTCCTTTTCTTATTTATCAATTGTGGTCACGTATCTTGTACCATAAAAAAAAACGCATGACATTTTTCTAAACCTAAAAATCTAAAGTGTTATGGAATATATGAAATGATAAGAAAGCCTAACAATGTCAAAGGGCACTGCACGATTTCTCTCAGGGCCCTCCAGTTAATCTGTTTGTTACAAAACGCATCTAACAAGAGCAACGCTCTTTTTGCTTTTTTAGACTGTCTGGACTACGATGTGAAATTATTCAGGGATACTCCAAAGGGGCAGGCTTCAAAGCGGGTATGCACATCCAAACCCATTCATTCCGAAACTGCTGGACGGCGGTTTCCATTGACAACACGTGGAGGCTGGTCAACTGCACGTGGGCTGCACGTCACCGCACGTGCAATACCCCCAACAGCGTCGATGAGTTTTACTTTATGACGGATCCCAACGACCACATCTATCAACACTTCCCTGACGACCCAAGATGGCAGCTTCTGGACACTCCCATCTCTACAGAAAAATTCACAGAGCTTCCCCTGCTCAAATCTAACTTCTTCAACAGCGGACTTGGCCTTATAAAGCCCCACTCGTCAACCATCGTAACCAGAGGACAGAACACCGAGATCCGGATGAGAGTCCCAGACAATATTAACATTGGTTCATGTTTACTACCTTGTTACCCGGATGTGAACAACCCTGAGACTCACACCTCACTTCGGTGGGAAAACAATGAAGCCGTGTTTAGAATCCATTCACCTCACTATGATTGTTTTTACTTGAACATTTACG
Organism: Liolophura sinensis; assembly: GCF_032854445.1. NCBI lineage: Eukaryota > Metazoa > Mollusca > Polyplacophora > Chitonida > Chitonidae > Liolophura > Liolophura sinensis. The sequence goes on along the minus strand of NC_088304.1, from coordinate 14,800,419 downwards.
CGGGGAAAATTGGTGAAACTTTGGAGGATGCTTGTTCTTTCCGGATTAAATTTCAGAACAGTCCGTTTCTTCCGAAGTGATTATAGATTTTCGGTGTAAACCGATGAAATGTTTAGAAACAAGGCTTTGCGAATGATATGAAGAACACAAACTTGTCTTGTAGAAATAGAAAAATAGGTTTAAGCTGTGCATAATTATTTTTTGTACAGGTGGATAACCAAAAGTGCTAACTTGCAAGCTACGTGAACATGTTTCGTTAATATTACAAAAGTTTTCATCCTTGAGTGCTTATGTATAAATTGTTCCCTTTGTTGAATAAACTTTGAATTACATTTCTTTTAAAACTTTGATAAAGTGTTTTCTATAACGTCGTTTTATATGTAGCCTCTGCGTGTTTTATAATCAAATTGAGGGACAACGTATGTGGTTTTAGGTTTGGTTCACTTTGGTTTCACTTTTACGTTAGGTGAAACAGACGATGGTTTGTATGTTTTAATATTTTTTCAAGTATAACTAAATATTGAACGAGTAACGCTTGAGACACAAACCAACTAAACAAATTCATGGACAAATCTGCTACTCTCTAGCGGAATGGTTGATAAAGACAATTGCCAAGACAGATGCTGTTACATGATGGGCACACACAAATATACCCAGTAACACAGCAGGTGGCCTACTTAAAAAAGTCTATATTTGCAAAGAGGTTTACGTTCTACCGAACCTGAATATCAAATTTGGCCTCTTCATTAGATCGTTTGGAGAGGTTGTTGATGTCATTTACACACCTGGCTGTAGTCCACAGGGATCACTGCCATCATTTTATCTTCATTTCACTAACGGATAATAAAGAATATGTAGCTGGAATATGGACTGGTAAAAGCGCATGTGATATGCAAGGGTTATGCCTATTTATAGATATATATAAGTGTGGATTGATTTCGCATTGCATGATCATTTGTTATGGGGAAAACCCCCTTGGCAAGTTACATATATGGTATTCACAGAACAAGTCTTTCTTCTCAAGCAACACATAGAAAAGTTTCTTGCCATTTTTGTAAATTCACCTAAATTAATAAGCATTATGTCGTATTATAATTATAACATCACTCTTAACCAGAAGACATGCCCCAGATAACTGGATTTCGAATGTGGAAAAGATGGTTTATATGTTAAAAATACAAGGCAACTGAGCGGAGAACGTCTTTTAACGATTCCGGTCATTTCCGCGAGATAAACACTGTAGACAAAGTATGACATGTACATTTATTTTGTAAATTAGCCTATTTTTGCTAAATAAATCATACATACCACTTGTGTGTCTTATTCATATATCTATATTTCTTTATTATTAACGAAAAGGGGCCTCTGTGTTTTAGTTGGTTAGGGCTCTAGCGCAGCGTAATTACCCAGCAGTCTCTCACCAATGCGGTCGATGTCAGTTCAAGTCCAGCTCGTGCTGGCTTCCTCTCCGGCCGTATGTGGGAACGTCTGTCACCAACCTGCGGATGGTCGTGGGTTTCCCCCTGGCTCTGCCAGGTTTGCAGTCAACATAATGTTGGCCGCCGTCGCATAAGTAAAATATTTTTGAGTACGGCATCAAAAAACAATTAATTAGATAATAAATATTACCGAAATGTCAGTTATATTTTAACATATTACACATGTATTCACTTGAAGGCCAGAAAATACAGATGTGTGAGATCAAAGAAAATGGCTGGAACAGCAGGCATGTTAAATGAGCAATGACTGCTATCTCACCAATCCGTGGATTACGGGTTACCTGTAACGGTTAAGCGAGCAGATTTCAGTGTTGACACTAACAATTAACTTTGATTATTATGTTAAACTACAGAACCCCGTGGGTGTATAAAGACTTCAGTGACGCTTCACCTAACAACTTCCACGAGTTACATGGGTTTTCAGTCAGACAGTGTGGAAATATGATCCATATTAAATCAAATGAATACATGGCAGAAGAAAAAAAAACGTTCTTGTGTGTGGTGAATCAAACTATGACTATGGTAGTTTGTGAAAACTCCTGGACATTACCAGAATTCTGCAGGCCGTTGAAGAGTTTATTGTGTCCTGTAGGAGATTTTATTTTTTTTCTGATAAAGTTAATTACAACCTGAAATATACAGATTTTTGTTGAGGACAATATGGGCTTGGTGTAAATCAATTTCATTGAGGGAATGGCGCACGCCAATATCCCAAACACCAATCAGCCGACCAAAACTCTTAGCAGCTTAGTAACAGCTTCCTAAAATCATTGCAAGATAATCCCATCAACTACAACATTTACACATCCTGCTCATCATCCAACATTGCTTAATGCTTAGATAATAATGTATATAATTTAGATGGGCTAAAAAATGAATGAATAATCATTTTACAACAAAGAAAATCAAGACGGACAAATATAATAAGTAAGTACACTTACAAACAGTATGGGATATTTTATAACTTGGCCACCCATTGTCAGTTCCCATATATAGATTAATTCTATTCTGAGTAGTTGATTTTAAAAAATGTCACACGTGTAAAATATATTTAGAGAAGATACACTCAGTATCATCTAGCGACATATTTTTAAATATTCTCATTAAAACTATCCGACCTAATTTGTGGCGAGCCGACAGAAAATATTCGTCTGGACTTAAAACATGAAATCTTAATCGTATCCAAGGTATGCATGATCAAAAAGATATGTGGCTTTAAACCCTCACCATTAGTTTAAGAAATCAAATCATAATTTAGGAAAATTCAAGATTTCCTTGATATAACCTGCAAATTGCTGTGTGATTCACATACAAATTAGAAATGCTCTACAAGGATATATTTTCACACGTCTGACTTGAAAAGGACATGATTCTTCTGTACAGAGAATGTACGCAAAGCTGTCTTGCACGGTATACGCTGTGGGGCTGGTTGGATCTAGGAGATGTAACAGCAGGTGTGTCAAATGAGCAATGGCTGTTAACTCATCAGTTCCATGGATTAGCAGATTACCTGACAGGATTAACTACTTTACGGGTTAGGTGAGCAGATTTCAGTGTTAACATTTGTTTATGATCAATACCTTCTGTTAAAACCCCGCAGGAGGCCATGACTTCAATGCTCATTGAACCCCAGAAATATCTCCCCAGCTAGATCACGTGATGGTAACATAAGTATTTAAAACAGGATCCGTTGAGGGTTGTCATCATTAGTCATTTCCTGGAGTGCGCATCTGCTTTGACCACCTTAAACACGGAGAAACCAAAGAAGCCTTTGTCCCGTGTTCTACGTAAAGCCTTAGGTCAATGTAGACGTTTGAAGAAAAGAGTTGGTCGGGTGCTGGGCAAGCGAAGAGGATCGTATGAAATCAACACGTGTTTTTCCACACCTCTACAGGTATTGATGAATTCAAAAGTAAATGCAGGGTTAATTATATTCAGAAGTAGTGTATACGAATGACTAAATGGGGCCTAATTACAAACAGGCTGAGATCCCAACTGGAGAACGTAATATAATCTCATATACTTACGCCAACACAAAAGTGAAATCCACACAGACATTTGTTGCCTTTTTTGTTCTACAGAATTCACCGCCAGGAGAAACATCCTCCACGAGCCGGAAGTCATCAATGAGGCAGATCTCACATCGAATTGATGCAGTGTCCTGTTTATCTCTTGTGAATAACGTCTGCAAACAGAGTTCACATGTATCAGCAGCCACGTTTTGTGTAAATGTCTCTGGACATAATACTGAGTTACCTTTGACATCGAGTATGCCTAGCAAGGAGATGGAATCTTCAGTGGATTTTAGACGAATGTCTGCTGGCATTTACCAAACAGACCGGGTGATGTGGATAGACACAAAGGTAACTTGAAACGCTCTTGAATGGGACATGGTGATACCAAAGGGCATCAGTAAGCTAAATATTGATAAGCAACTGCAAAAATCAATTTGCTTTTGTAAGTGTAATATAGGTGTTTGCATGAAAGACTCTTTTCCTTACAAAAATAATCACCTTAGCCACCTTATGCAGCGCCTACATGGGAATGAACATTTTTTTTGACATTTGTGTTCTTTACGTCCTTGTAGGGAGAGTTAGAACCGGCGAACAAAACACCTTTCATATATGGACAGAACAAAACAACACCATCGAACTCGATAAGGCAATTCAGCCCAAATTCTTTTGACAAACTGGACAACAGGGCAGTACAGGTAATGTTGTGTAGATACTGCTTCATGAATAATCCATATCTCCTTTAAAATCAAGTACTTACCATGACAGATGCGTTGGAGACACGGGTTTTTTTACACCATCGAATGTGAAATGTAAAGGGTTCTCTAAATGACTTGATAGTATCCAACCAACGACAAAAAATACCTGTAAATCAATTCCATGGTCCAATAAAATAACAACATCTCGGTAATAAAAATTGGCTGAAAGTATGTTAGTGATTTATAGTGTATTGAGATCCTCAGCATGTACGTAACTACATGTTTGTGTGTGAATGTTGAAGAATTTTGTATTCTGTGTGTAATGCGTATTGGGTTTCAAATTGCATTTTTGTATGCAGGTCTCGAAGCTGAACTTTACAAGTTTACAGAAGGTGGTCGACAAACTGATCAAAGTTTGTAAGACTGATATCGAGAAGGCCAGGTATGTAAATAAAATCTCATCAGTTTTACAGTTGTCTTCATATAATAATGCATTTATTTCTTCTCGTGTTAGTATAATTCATACATATAATGTTAAACATTAGTTATCCGGTTTTTGTACGTTTCACGCTGTCAGATATGTGGTTTCAGTGTGCTATCCTCTTTCTTTAACATAGGGTGTTGTTCCGCTGGGTGGTAGAAACAGACTACAAACAGAGACGGTCGGGAAGGGGACCTCCCGGGCAGAGCTACCATCTCCTCTACCGAGCACTTTGCCGGTTAGTATACTGGGCTTAAAAGGCGTCTTTTTCTTATTTGTAATTTGTGGTCACGTTTTACAAACATTCACACACAAACATGTAGTTACGTACATGCTGAGGATCTCAATACACTATAAATCACTAACATACTTTCAGCCATTTTTTATTACCGAGATGTTGTTATTTTATTGGACCATGGAATTGATTTACAGGTATTTTTTTGTCGTTGGTTGGATACTACCATAAAGAGAAATGCATGATATCTTTCTAAACCTATAAATCTACAGGGTTAGCGAATATATGAAATGATAAGGAACCCTAACAATGTCAAAGGCCATTGCAGGCTTTCTAGTTCATGGGCCCTCCAGTTAATCGGTTTTGTTACCAAACGCGTCTAAGAAGAGCAACGTTGTTTTTGCTTTTTTAGACTGTCTGGAGTACGATGTGAAATTATTCAGGGATACTCCAAAGGTTCAGGCTACAAAGCGGGTATGCACATCCAAACCCATTCATTCCGAAACTGCTGGACAACGGTTTCCATTGACAACACGTGGGGGCTGGTCAACTGCACGTGGGCTGCACGTCACCGCGCGTGCAATACCCCCAACAGCGTCGATGAGTTTTACTTCATGACGGATCCCAACGACCACATCTATCAACACTTCCCTGACGACCCAAGATGGCAGCTTCTGGATACCCCATCTCTAAAGAAAAATTCATAGAGCTTCCCCTGCTCAAGTCTGACTTCTTCAACAGCGGACTTGGCCTTATAAAGCCCCACTCGTCAACCATCGTAACCAGAGGACAGAGCACCGAGATCCGGATGAGAGTCCCAGACAATATTAACATTGGTTCATGTTTACTACCTTGTTACCCGGATGTGAACAACCCTGAGACTCACACCTCACTTCGGTGGGAAAACAATGAAGCCGTGTTTAGAATCCATTCACCTCACTATAATTGTTTTTACTTGAACATTTACGCGGGGAAAATCGGTGAAACTTTGGAGGATGCGTGTTCTTTCCGGATTAAATTTCAGAACAGTCCGTTTATTCCGAAGTGATTATAGATTTTTCGGTGTAAACCGATGAAATGTTTAGAAACAAGGCGTTTCGAATGATATGAAGAACACAAACTTGCCTTGTGGAAACAGAAAATAGATTTAAGCTGTGTATAATTATTTTCTGTACAGGTGGATAACCAAAAGTGCTAACTTGCAAGCTACGTGAACATGTTTTGTTAATATTACAAAAGTTTTCATCCTTGAATGCTTATGTATAAATTGTTCCCTTTGTTGAATAAACTTTAAATTACGTGTCTTTTACAACTTTGATAAAGTGTTTTCTATAACGTCGTTTTATATGTAGCCTCTGCGTGTTTTATAATCAAATTGAGGGACAACGTATGTGGTTTTAGGTTTGGTTCACTTTGGTTTCACTTTTACGTTAGGTGAAACAGACGATTGTTTGTATGTTTTAATATTTTTTCAAGTATAACTTAATATTTAACGAGTAAGGCTTGAGACACAAACCAACTAAACAAATTCATGGACAAATCTGCTACTCTCTAACGGAAAGGCTGATAAAGACAATTGCCAAGGTAGATGCTGTTACATGATGGGCACACACAAATATACCCAGTAACACAGCAGGTGGCCCTACTTAAAAAAGTCTATATTTGCAAAGACGTTTACGTTCTACCGAACCTGAATATCAATTTGGCCTCTTCATTAGATCGTTTGGAGAGGTTGTTGATGTCATTTACACACTGGCTGTAGTCCACAGGGATCACTGCCATCATTTTATCTTCATTTCACTAACGGATAATAAAGAATATGTAGCTGGAATATGGACTGGTAAAAGCGCATGTGATATGCAAGGGTTATGCCTATTTATAGATATATATAAGTGTGGATTGATTTTGCATTGCATGATCATTTGTTATGGGGAAAACCCCCTTGGCAAGTTACATATATGGTATTCACAGAACAAGTCTTTCTCTCAAGCAACACATAGAAAAGTTTCTTGCCATTTTGTAAATTCACCTAAATTAATAAGCATTATGTCGTATTATAATTATAACATCACTCTTAACCAGAAGACATGCCCCAGAGAACTGGATTTCGAATGTGGAAAAGATGGTTTAGATGTTAAAAATACAAGGCAACTGAGCGGAGAACGTCTATTAACGATTTCCCGTCATTTCCGCGAGATAAACACTGTAGACAAAGTATGACATGTACATTTATTTTGTAAATTAGCCTATTTTTGCTAAAAAAATTATACAAACCACGTGTGTGTCTTATTCATATATTTATATTTCTTTATTATTAACGAAAGGGGGCCTCCGTGTTTCAGTTGGTTAGGGCTCTAGCGCAGCGTAATTACCCAGCAGTCTCTCACCAATGCGGTCGATGTCAGTTCAAGTCAGCTCATGCTCTCCGGCCGTATGTGGGAACGTCTGTCACCAACCTGCGGATGGTCGTGGGTTTCCAATAATGTTGGCCGCCGTCGTATAAGTAAAATATTTTTGAGTACGGCATCAAAAAAACAATTAATTAAATAATAAATATTATCGAAATATCAGTTATATTTTGACATATTACACATGTATTCACTTGAAGGCCAGAAAATAAAGATGTGTGAGATCAAAGACAATGGCTGGAACAGCAGGCATGTTAAATGAGCAATGACTGCTATCTCATCAATCCGTGGATTACGGGTTACTTGTAACGGTTAAGCGACATAGAAATCGGTGAGCAGATTTCAGTCTTGACACTAACAATTATCTTTGATTATTATGTTAAACTACAGACCCCCGTGGATGTATAAAGACTTCAGTGACGCTTCACCTAACAACGTCCACGAGTTACATGGGGTTTTCAGTCAGACAGTGTGGAAATATGATCCATATTAAATCAAATGAACACATGGCAGAAGAAAAAAAAACCTTCTTGTGTGTGATGAATCAAACTATGACTATGGTAGTTTGTGAAAACTCCTGGACATTACCAGAATTCTGCAGGCCGTTGAAGAGTTTATTGTGTCCTGTAGGAGATTTTACTTTTTTCTGATAAAGTTAATTACAACCTGAAATATACAGATTTTTGTTGAGGACAATATGGGATTGGTGTAAATCAATATCATCGAGGGAATGGCGCACGCCAATATCCCAAACACCAATCAGCCGACCAAAACTCTTAGCAGCTTAGTAACAGCTTCCTAAAATCATTGCAAGATAATCCCATCAACTACAACATTTACACATCATGCTCATCATCCCAGCATTGCTTAATGCTTAGATAATAATGTATATCATCCAGATAGGCTAAAAAATGAATGAATAATCGTTTCACAACAAAGAAAAGCAAGACGGACAAATATAATAAGTAAGTACACTTACAAACAGTATGGGATATTTTATAACTTGGCCACCCATTGTCAGTTCCCATATATAGATTAATTATATTCTGAGTAGTTGATTTTAAAAAATCTCAAACGTTTAAAAAGTATTTAGAGAAGACACACTCAGTATCATCTAGCCGTATACTTTTAAATATTCTCATTAAAACTAGGCGACCTAATTAGTGGCGAGATCATCTTAACTTAAAACATGAAATCTTAATCGTATGCAAGGTATGCATGATCAAAAAGATATGTGGATTTAAACCCTCACCAGTAATTTAAAAAATAAAACCATAATTTAGGAAAATTCAAAATTTCCTTGGTATAACCTGCGAATTGCTGTGTGATTCAGATACAAAATAGAAATGCTGTACAAGCATACATTTTTACACGTCTGACGTTAAAAGGGAAAAGATCTTCTATACAGAGAATGTACGCAAAAACTGTCTTGTCAAACATTATTAAACTTTATTTTGTTAAAAATAAAAAACAATAAACGGTAGACACTGTGGTGCTAGTTGGATCAAAGTGATTAGGTGAAACGGCAGGTGTGTCAAATGAGCAATGACTGTTAACTCATCAGTTCCATGGATTAGCAGATTACCTGACGGGATTAACTACTTTACTGGTTAGATGAGCAGATTTCAGTGTTAACATTTGTTTATGATCATTAACATAAACACCCCGCGGGAGGCCATGACTTTAATGGTCATTGAACTCCAGAAATATCTCCCCAGCTAGATCACGTGATGGTAACATGAGTATTTAAAACAGGATCCGTTGAGGGTTGTCATCATTTTTCATTTCCTGGACTACGCTACAGATTTTAACCTCAGAACACTGATGGAGTGCACATCTGCCTTGACCACCTTAAACATGGAGAAACCAAAGAAGCCTTTGTCCTGTGTTCTACGTAAAGCCTTAGGTCAATGTAGACGCTTGAAGAAGAGAGTTGGTCGGGTGCTGGGCAAGCGAAGGGGATCGTATGAAATCAACGCGTGTTGTTCCACACTTCCACAGGTATTGATGAGGTTTACTAATCAAAAGTAAATGCAGGGTTAATTAACCTCAGAATTAATATAGGCCTGTGCATGAAAGACTTTTTTCTTTACAAAAATAATCACCTTAGACACCTTATGTGGCGTCTATATGGGAATGAACACTTTTTTTGACATTTGTTTTGTTTATGTCCTTGTAGGGAGAGTTAGAACCGGCGAACAAGACACCTTTCATGTATGGACAGAACAAAAGAACACCATCGAATTCGATAAGCTATTTCAGCCCAAATTCTTATGACAAACTGGACAACAGGGCAGTACAGGTAATGTTGTGTAGATACTGGTCATTAATATTCCATATCTCCTTTTAAATCAAGTACTTACCATGACAGATGCGTTGGAGACACGGGTTTTCACACCATCGAATGTGAAAGGTAAAGGGTTCTCTAAATGACTTGATAATATCCAACCAACGACAAAAAAATACATGTAAATCGATTCCATGGTCCAATAAAATAACAACATCTCGGTAATAAAAATTGGCTGAAAATATGTTAGTGATTTATAGTGTATTGAGATCCTCAGCATGTACGTAACTACATGCTCGTGTGTGAATGTTGAGGAATTTTGTATTCTGTGTATAATATGTATGTGTGGGTTTTCAAATTGCATTTTTGTATGCAGGTTTTGAAGCGGAACTTGACAAGTTTACAGAGGCTGGTCGACAAACTGATCAAAGTTTGCGAGACTGATATCGAGAAGGCCAGGTATGTAAACAAACTCTCATCAATTTTACAATTTTTTTCAATAATGCATTTATTTCTTCTCGTGCTACTACAATTCATACATATGATGTAAACATTAGTTATCCTGTTTTTAGAGGCGTCAACATGACATGAAAATCCAAACGCTATAAAGACAAATAGCGTTTATAACCATGACGGTTTTCACAATTTCATTTTAGTTTTTCCGTGATTTTTTATTTAAACTTTTACAAAATATTTAAAAAGTGAAAAAAAAACATAAGCAGAACATGTCAAAATATACAATGGAAAAGCGGATAGGACATAATTTGTCTCAATGTGTTCATTCCCCTTGGGGACTGGTTCATCATGGCATGAACATAAACCATATACACTATAAAAATTCAAAAATGTAAATATTAACAAAGGTTTGTTGTCTGAGTGATAGTTGTCTGGTAGAATATATTCTGTCATGGCAGCAAACTGTTCTTTTAAATATACCACACATATTGTATTAATTTAACATAAAGATTCTATTAGACTAACAGGATATTATGTTGAATATGACACAGTATTATATTATAATAAAAGAATACATTCTAGCATCACTCAGACAACAGGCTTAATGTTAAAATGAACAGATCATTTTTTGAGTGTATACAAAAAAATGGAATCGGTTTTAACTAACGTCTTGTTTCAACCCGAGATCTGTATAGTGTACAGGGCGAAATACCCCAGCGGTAAACACCCATTTTTTTGCAAGTACATGAAGTGGTATTTAACAACTACAAAATTGAAACCAGATATTTGATCAAAGCGCTTTTCATTTCCGTCTAAGCGAAAACTGTTTTGGCTGATTTCCACTGTAGCCTTCAGTAGAGAAACGTTGTAATCTGCCCCGATAAACTGATGATTTGTCTATGCCTTCCGTCAACCGTCGATTATAAGTTATAGTGGATTACAAACATTTCATCTGTGATCAAGGAATGGAAGAATATAATATTCTCTAGCAAATTAATAATTAAATGACAACTTTTTGCTCTTTATAATTTGTCTTCGTATATCTTGAATTATATGCCACGCGAGTGGACAACTCTCCTGAAGCAGTTGGTCGCCATGCTGGGGCCTAAATATTGCCAATGTTGCGCTAAAGCCATCATTATTCATTCAACTGGTTGGTTTATATGCTGTCATGGCGCGGTACAGATGTCTATAACCATTAAGTCACCTCTTGAGCCAATACGTGTAAGTCATCTTTACCAATTATCCCATGTACAATTATTTACGATAGTTTGGAGCTGGAAAAAACAAACACCGGCAAAATTTCAGGAAATGAATATAGCCAGTTCTAGGATGCACATTCAAACGTAATCATTCTCATGGGTGAGACGAAATATGACTTCAGTGGTCTCCCTTAGTTAATAAAGACGATGATGACCTTAGCAACTGGAAATAACGGGAAGTTAAAGTCATCAAGATGGTGGTAGAAAATGCATCCCGCTCTACCAACTTTTAGGCTATCTTCGTGTCCCTTGTAACAAGCCAATTGCAAGTTTCTCAAAGCCCATGGACAACCTTTGCTTCTTAGCTTGAGTTCATATGCCTAACATTTCAGAAAATGGCAGATAATGTGAATGTCAAATCCAGTCTAATTCTATGTGGGCAGACATGTCCATACACATATACATGGACATTGCCATACACGACTTCTGTTCCAGTAAAGAACAGATAATGAGAATATTAAACCCAGTTCAATTCTCTATGTTTTCATAGATACCACAGGGGCCTTACAAGGCGGCGAGTTGCCTCTCCGCTCTCCGCCACCTCTGCTGAAGGTCCAGCATCTCCTCACGGCGATGCGCAATCTCCTCTCTCTCCTTGAACAGGTCGTCGATGGCCGACGGGTTGGAAGCAATGCACAGCACGTACTCCTTGATCTTAGCGGAGAGCACCTTAAGGGTGTGGTAGTGTACTGACTGTGGTATAGTGTCCATGATACGCCGTGAGGCAACCTAATAATAAAAGAGAGCAAGACAATGATTTTATAAAAGATAATATCATAGATAGAAACAAAAATTCACATCTTGCCTAGCATAATTTCAAAATTAGGTATCAAGATATTCAGGAGGAGTCCACATTTGATCTATTTATTTGACCATAATACTGGAAGCCGTCGTATAAGTGAAATATTCCTGTGTGCGGCTTAAAACACCATATAAATAAATAATTATTTATTTTACAAATCGTTTATTATTCGGAGGATTACCTGAAGGATACGTGAAAAACAAATATAAAACGAAGAGTATGGTTTTAAGGAAAATGAAGGATGATATGCCAAAAAAGTGAAAAATAAACATTTGTGAGGTATGTTTTATATTTCTTAACAACTCGACTATTTTATATATATTTACCGCCAATGGGCGGAAATATTCGTCAATGACGTTATCGTTGAACATGCGGAGAAGGCGGAAATAGCTTGGCTACAACAGTCTGCAGGTCTCACATGTAATGCCTGATATAAAGCCTTATCTGATTTATTAAGGGCTGGTTTCGAGCTCACAACCTTGGTTTATAAACTTTCGGGTAAACACACAAGGGCAGTTGGTCAACGAGGGAATTTCAATGTACATTTGTTGTCATACTCTTAATTATTCTACGCGTGACATGGACGGCTATCTTCACTCTTTATTTTTGGTGGCTATTTTGCACATACGTGGGTAGGTAGCATGAGCTGGGCTTGAACTCATAGCGACCGCATTGCTGAGAGAATCATGTATCATTATGCTGCGCTAGTGCTCTAAACAACTGAGTCACGGAGGTCTCGAATACATAAGATGTATATTCAAGCCCATATCAGGACTATGCACTTAAACAATGACACGAACTACGCAGAAGATTTGAAATTTTTGACTTAACAACCCAATCTATGACACAAAAAGCCTTTTTTATCCCTCTTGGTCACCTTACCCATTGTGCCAATCTCTTGAAATATACTCTCTGCTTGGATAAGATTATTTTGAGCTCATTATAGGTGTTCTTTGTGGAATATAAACCAAGATGTGGTCAAAAACAAATTTGCCAATATCTGACATCAGGAGACCTTTAAAAGGTGGTTAAAGAAATCTGGTGATTTTAATTCCCGTTTTAGCCTTCTTCCCTCACCTAATGAAAATCCTGACATAGTTTCCTTTAAAATACAGCATTTTGCCTCGGCCATAATCATATTTAAAAATGTAAGATGTAACCAATGATACACTTAAATCAAAAAGCTGGGCGAACCTGCATGTAAGCCGACACGCCGTCCATGACGTCTTCAGCGTAGCGGTTCCAGCCTACCAACTTGTCTTCTCCTTCAGCCGCGTTCGGCTTCATTTTCTCGGCACTTTTCTTCACTGCATCTGTAGGACAGAAAAGGTCACATTATTTGTTTCCAATGCCAGTGTATCTGTTGTAATATATTTAAAGACGTACAGCAATGAGAGTAAAACCAGAGCAGTTTATAATGCTTCCACATGTCCAACTAAATCACATTATACAAACATCGGAACCACCAGTACGTGTCCCCATCTGGCCCACTGATCACCAAGGGAACTGCTAAAATTGTCAGACAGTACGATAATTGGCAAATGGTAACCCGTAACTTGTGATATTCAGACTGTTGTCAATTTACAATTTTTGGTATTTATGTTTATAACATAGCAGCTTAGAGAACGTTAGATCATCATCGCAGATAAACTAACTTAGCTGTTCGACATAGGTTCCGTCTTGGGTCCATACAGTGGACTCCTGGTCAAATATTTTCGTAATATCACTTTCTGTGCTCTGAATGGCGATCTGGAGGCGCTCGTCCACGATCTCCTGCAAAATAAAAACAAAGACACACCATAGTAAACCTGGCAGACTTGAAAACAAGTTCGTAGTTACACTGACGCAAAAATTAAGTTTCGGATGTTTCTGTCGAACAGTTTAATTTTGAACAGAAGCTTGTAATGTTAGAATAAACAAGGAACTTGTCCATTAGAATAAATCTATCAGCTAAAGAAAACCCTTAACTGTGGTCATTTGACAAAGAGGCCGGATTTCACCGGTTACGTGTACCATTTGTCAGCTATCTTACTGTCATCTCTGCTCTGGTTTTACTCTTCATACTGTAGCCGGATTTCACCGGTTACGTGCTACTCATTTGCCAGCTATCTCACTGTCATCGCTGCTCTGAATTTACTCTTCATACTGTAGCCGGATTTCACCGGTTACGTGCTACTCATTTGCCAGCTATCTCACTGTCATCGCTGCTCTGGTTTTACTCTTCATACTGTAGCCGGATTTCAGTGGTTACGTGCTACTCATTTGCCAGCTTTCTCACTGTCATCTCTGCTCTGGTTTTACTCTTCATACTGTAGCCGGATTTCACCGGTTACGTGGTACTCATTTGCCAGCTATCTCACTGTCATCTCTGCTCTGGTTTTGCTCTTCATACTGTAGCCGGATTTTACCGGTTACATGCTACTCATTTGCCAGCTATCTCACTCTCATCGCTGATCTGGTTTTACTCTTCATACTGTTGCCGGATTTTACCGGTTACTTGCTACTCATTTGCCAGCTATCTCACTGTCATTGCTGCTCTGGTTTTACTCTTCATACTGTAGCCGGATTTCACCGGTTACGTGGTACTCATTTGCCAGCTATCTCACTGTCATCGCTGCTCTGGTTTTACTCGTCATACTGTAGCCAGATTTCACTGGTTACGTGCTACTCATTTGCCAGCTATCTCACTGTCATCGCTGCTCTGAATTTACTCTTCATACTGTAGCCGGATTTCACCGGTTACGTGCTACTCATTTCCCAGCTATCTCACTGTCATCTCTGCTCTGGTTTTACTCTTCATACTGTAGCCGGATTTCTCCGGTTACGTGCTACTCATTTCCCAGCTATCTCACTGTCATCGCTGCTCTGGTTTTACTCGTCATACTGTAGCCAGATTTCACTGGTTACGTGCTACTCATTTGCCAGCTGTCTCACTGCCATCGCTGCTCTGAATTTACTCTTCATATTGTAGCCGGATTTCACCGGTTACGTGCTACTCATTTGCCAGCTATCTCACTGTCATCGCTGCTCTGGTTTTACTCATGTTGATGTGTTCTGTATTAGGCCTACCTTAACGCGTGTAGCCAGATTCGGATATTTGTCAAATGTGAGGGTGGCCATCTCGCGGAGGACTGTTTCCACATGATTACGGACCCCCGCCACGTACTCCATGGCGGGCTTGTTCCACGCCACCAGTAGGTAGGAAATAATGCTCTCACACACCGGGAAGCTGTTTACAAAACCAGGCAGTTCGCACCCTCTCTGCATTTTTAAAGTCTGCAAAATTCCTTCATCACGTTCCAAGCTTTCTTTCACCCCTGAAATCAACGAATTAAGGTTTGTGTTATTCAGTTGTCTTTTATCCCTAAAATTAACATTTTACATCAACATGCATGTCTGATTCAATTGTCCTTTTCTTTCAAAACCGACGAATACATGATTGTCTTGTTTAGTTCTTTATCCCTGGCAATCAAGGAATACTTAATTTTATAATTCAGTCATTAACCCTTAGAATCAAGGATAATGTGATTTTCGGATTCAGTTGTTCTTTACCACTAGAATCAACGAATGCATGATTATCTGATTCAGTCAGTTACATCTGGAATCAAGACAAGAGTGTTTGAATTCAGTTATTATTTACCCATAGAATCAACAAACACATAATTCTCTAATTCAGTTGCCCTTTTACGGACTACGAATTGTATACGAATGTCTGACTTGACGCTTATATTGCTATCAACGAATGATTGTCTGATTCAGTCATTTATCCCTAGAATCAACGAATACACGAATGTCTGATTCAAGTGTTCTTTACTTCTCGAATCAACTAATACATGATTCTCTGATTCGGATGTTCTATATCCTTTGAAATCAACGGGTACAAAATTGTCTGTTTCAGTTGGCCTTTTTCCCTGAAATCAGAAAATATATCACTCTAGGATTTATTTGTTAATCGCCATTATGGCGAGACGAGGGACGTTTTTTTTTCTAGCATTAAATTTCAAATCGTCCATTTGGCTGCTCGTTCGGGTTCTTTATTTACATTTCATTGTTTTACCTCATACTCTTATATGATAACGATCAGGTTTGTGGGCCTGAAGGCCTTTCCCAGGGGTTAGGCATGGACCTGAACCCCATATTGGTGGAAGACGAGTGGTCTTCAAGAATCGTTAGACTGCGCAGAATGCAACACAATCTGCTGCTGTCGACCATTTATTATCACCAAAACCTCACAGACAATCACGCAGGGATAAATTTACAAAGTCTTTCTCCAAGGCCTGGATTGAACCAGTACCAGAAATGCCCTATATATTGAAAGGTAAGTTCCTTAATCACTCAGGTTCGGTCCACATTCGTATACGGTTTAACGTCGACGTCTTTACGGGTTCGGTCCACATTTGTATACGGTTTAACGTCGACGTCATTACGGGTTCGGTCCACATTCGTATACGGTTTAACGTCGACGTCATTATTATTCCGGTCACGTCACGACAGACCTGGAGATTGACAGGGGGTCAACTCTGCTTCACCAGACTGCTGTGTCAAGTCACTGATTTGAATAAGACTGCGGAACATGGCATATTTTAAGTATAACTAACGAGGAGCGCGATATTCACCCAATGATTGTCTTCATAGACGTCAAAATTTCTATTAAATACGTCGACTTTTGCGCACGTGCATCAGTCCTGAGAACGGGAGGTGTCATTTTTAAGTTTGAGGTTAGGTTGTTGTTGATTAAGTAGGCGATATAGGTGGACATATTTGGTTGACATTCAACCTTTTCCGTCCTCTAACACGTTTATCCCCCAAGACCACAAATGTGTTTTCCACCTACAAAACTGAGCGCGATCGTATCGGTGAAACATTTCTGTGCATGGCGTGCCTGTGCATGTACTCCAAATGTTGTACAAACTCTCTGTACTTCAAATACTGTACAAATTCTCGTTACCCCAAATGTAGTACAAGCTCTCGGTG
Organism: Liolophura sinensis; assembly: GCF_032854445.1. Taxonomy (NCBI): domain Eukaryota; kingdom Metazoa; phylum Mollusca; class Polyplacophora; order Chitonida; family Chitonidae; genus Liolophura; species Liolophura sinensis. The sequence continues at coordinate 14,783,305 of NC_088304.1, read as the reverse complement.
CCGTAAATGTAGTACAAACTCTCGGTACCCCAAATTTAGTACAAACTCTCGTTACCCCAAATGTAGTACAAACTCTCGGTACCCCAAATGTTGTACAAACTCTCGTTGCCACAAATGTTGTTCAAACTCTCTGTACTCCAAATGTTGTTCAAACCCTCGTTACCCCAAATGCGGTATAAACTCTCGGTACCCCAAATGTGGTATAAACTCTCAGTACTCCAAATAATGTACAAACTTTCGATACCCAAATGTTGTACAAACCCTCGTTACCCCAAATGTGGTATAAACTCTCGGTACCCCAAACGTAGTATAAACTCTTATTACTCCAAATAATGTAAAAACTCTCGATATCCAGATGTAGTACAAACTCTTGGTGCCCCAAATGTTGTACAAACTCTCTGTACTTCAAATGTTGTACAAATTCTTGTTACCCCAAATGTAGTACAAGCTGTCGGTGCCGTAAATGTAGTATAATCTCTTGGTACCCCAAATTTAGTATAAAGTCTCGTTACCCCAAATGTAGTACAAATGCTCGGTACTTTAAATGTAGTACAAACTCTCGGCACCCCAAATGTTGTACAAACTCTCGGCACCCCAAATGTAGTACAAACTCTCTATACCCAAATGTTGGACAAACCCTCGTCACCCCAAATGTAATACAAACTCCCAATGCCTCAAATGTTGGACAAGCTCTCGGTACACAAAATGTTGTTCAAACTCTTGCTTGCCTAAATGTAACAAAAACTATCGGTACTTCAAATGATGTACAATCTTTCGTTACCCACCTAGTTCAGTCACCTCACGGATCTTGTGGGCAAACGTGTGCGTTTCTTCCCTCCACATAGAGAAGAGCTTCACCTTGTTTTCCTGATGTCTGTACAAGCCACTACAAACCTTCTCAATGCTATCCGTGTATTCTGTCAACAGCTGTAACGCAATCAGGCGAATCTTATTCAAATGGAAAGAAACTTTAAACGTGATTTGATTGGTTTGATTGGTGTTTCACGGCGTAGTCATAAACATTTCATATACGATGGCAGTCGGCATTTTTTGTTGGGCAGGGGTGTGTGATAAACCGACGGCCACCAGCTTACCACGTAAGACACCATTGAAAGGCGGCTCCTCTGATTGTATTGTGCTAGCGTGTTAGGCCACGGAGAAACTTTTATCTTCCAATTATATGTTACAGTCACATTTTAAACGGTTTTAAGCTTCGTTTTCAGCTGTAAGTGGGAAGATCTTCAGCACACTGTGGACGGTGATGGATTTCCCACAGGCCTTCCCCGGTTTCTTCCCACCATATAGTGCTGACCACAATCGTATAAATGAAATATTCACGAGTATGGCGTAAAACACCAATCAAATAAATAAATAAACGGTTTTAAGGGGCGGGAAAATATATACCCTTAAATGGCATACATGCCTCCAGACTAACGTTAAACTGTGCACAGAAAGTATATTTATCTTTGCTGAAATATTAAATAAACTGAATTGCACATGAATGTAATAAACTGTACTATAACAAACTGTTTACATTGAAAAGAAGGGAATACAATGCTAAATTTACGTCATGCTACCGAAACACGTTATTGCAAACTTTGCCTGGAACATGCGACGATTTAGTCCCCAAGTTTAAACAAAATTTATTTCTTTATTTATTTGATTGGTGTTTTATGCCGTAACCCTATCGTTTATCATTTATATGCATGGATTGAATATACAGAAACAGATACTTCATATGCACCAGTAGGTCTACATATTAGGACGAAAACGTACGCCCCATGTCAGTATATATAGGTGAATGTAAAACGAGAAAGTCAATGTGTTTAGTCCTATCGATGCTAAAACTGCACCATAAAATAAAGACGCCTTGCTGAAAATGATTCAATAAAATGTCTTTTATTCTTTCATATACTCTTAGTTTTTCTGTTAACGGTGACTTGTTTTGGTTTTAAATTTCAGTTGTTTTTTCTTAGTTTTTTAAATAGTTTTTGGACTTACGGACAGAAATTCTCTCCTCCTCTCCTCCTCATCAGTTGATGGTCCCTTGCCAAGTTCCGCGATGTCTTTCTTGATTTCACTAAGTTTGTCACTCACAACCCGATTCATTTCAGGTAAACATTGCTGAAATATGAAGTTATGATTCCGGTAAACACACCAACGAAAGTCTCGCTGAACATTCTGGTCGGCTTCTTAGCTTTCAGTGGCTATGATATGAACGATTTGACTGTATTCCAGCTGTAATTACGCTTCATTCTGCAATTGAAATGACTGTTTTCTTAAATTATACACTTGTTCCTAGTACACATAGCAACCGGCGCCATAACTAACTGGTTCCTCCTGCTACATTTCCTCCCAAAGGTGAATTTACATAGCAACATAGAAATCTCAAAACACAAGTTGCCAAGATTTTTGCAGGCAAAATGAAATGTTGTAAAGTATTCATAACATGCCAAGAAATTTCAAACTTTTTGACTTACCCTAATCCGAGAAGTCAACTCCTTTACCATTTTTTCGGAGAGTCGTCTTATCCCGAAAATAGACGGATTAAGATATCTGCCAAAAAACATGTACGATTTGTGAAGCCCTGAGAAAATAGAGGCTTTCTAAGGTTGCTGCATGTGTCCAAAATATAAATGATTGCGGAATATCGTCTCTAGAATTTCTGCTTCCGTAAAATGAGAATGTTTGCCGAAATTCGACTCTACATATATCCTAGTTTAATACTTGGGCTTACCCAAAATGTTGATGATGAGTGCGGAAAATGCTCTCCGATGTTACTCAAAAATTCAGAAAGGCGTCTCTGATATGTTAGCTTACTCAAAATGAGGATGATTGCTTAAAATGTTCTCCAATGTCACCCAAAATCAGGATGACTTCAGAAAATCGTCTCTAATATCTTAGCTAAGACAAAGTGAGGATGATTTCAGAAAATCGTCTGCATGGTATCTGAGCTTAATCTATATTCAGCTACATCAGTACATATTAAAATAAGGATGATTGCATAAAATCTTATCTAACATATGAGCTGACTCAAAATGTAGGTGATTTCACAAAATGGTCTCCAATGCCTGAGCGTACCCAAATTGAGGACTGCCTCGGATGTTTGCGGAAAATCTATAATATGCGGGCTTACTCAAAATAAGAATAACTGCAGAAAATCTTATTTAACATTCGCGCTTAACCAAAATGAGAATGGTTGCGGAGAATCGACTGTAATATTTAATCTTACCCAAAATGAGGATGACTGTGGAAAAAATCCTCTTCTTTCCGACACGCTTCCTGAAGGGGAATTCCTCTCTCGACCTCATCCTGGTTTCGACACCGTACGGCAAACATCCCGAGGTTCAGCTTTACTTTCTTATTATTTAGTGTGTCCAGGACAAATTTTTCTGAGCCCGGCCCCACCAAATCCATTTTCGTTACCACTCCTGTAAATATCATTAAAAGCTGCATAGGGGGTCATATTTTGGCATTAATTCAGATTTTACGGTACACTGTTCCACAAAGTATGTGATATTTTATGGTATTTTCTAATGAAACACAATTATGAATGTATAGTATTTTAATTGGGTAAACATTTTTTAAATAATACTGAGATAATTAGCAAAGAAATTATTCCTTGAAGCAGCTTATTTCTTCATCAAAACACTTATTATTGTGTTATTTTTGAATGGGTATCTTACATTTTAATAGAATTGCAATGTACAGTTTTCTTGCTAATTTGGTTGAAAAAAAGGAAGAAAGTCCAACTCAGTTAATTAACCGATTGACCTATGACAACGATTTGGAAGAGTCGGATTCAAAATTTTACTGATAACATATTATTTTTAAAATCAACCTGTTTCACTGTAAAGTGTGATTGCATTTGTAATCTCTTCGCCAATTGTTCGGCATCGATTTAAGGCATCGTCAGTCATTATTTCACTCATTCATTCATTCGTTATTTCACTCATTCATTATTTCACTCATTCATTCATTCATTCGTTATTTCACTCATTCATTATTTCACTTATTCATTAATTCATTAATTCCTTCATTCGCTCATTTCTTCACTTCTTATTTCACTCATTCATTATTTCACTCATTCATTTAATCGTTCATTTATACGTTATTTCACTCATTCATTATTTCACGCATTCGTTTATTTGACCTCGTATAAAAAGCGTCTGTTTCATGTTTTTTTATTTTATTTTGAATGTTGTCATTCTCATGTCGAAAAAGGTTCTAACGTTTCCTGGTTTTAATATGCTCTCGTCACGATATGGTTGAAAAAGTTCCGTTGAAACGCATTCATTCATTCGTTCATTCAGAAACAGACACGGCACCCGACAAACTTATATAAACGTAATCAGAATGAGACAAGATGTCTCTATGATTACCCATTGTTCTCTTCAGCTCGGGATCGACGTCTCTAGCCAACCGGAAGGCGGCTACCGTGTCGACGTCAGTTCCCGCAGGAAATACGGCCAGTATGATGGTGTTATCCGACTTGATGAACTTTTTTATTAGCTGAATAATCTGTAATAAACCAGTAGTTGTTAAATCATTAGTTGTTATATCTAAAAGAAAATACTTTTATATCCCACGGGTACAATAAGACACAGTAAATGTACACACCAAATGACTCCTCTTCATCATATGTCTGAAACTTTGTTAAGCACGACGTAAAAATAAAGGCCTACACACACTTTGATTTTTTTTTTTTTTGCGAAATCGTTATCTACATAGAGAGAAGTTCGTGGATGTCATATCGGATTGATGCATGTCATTATTTAAAATAACAGTATCATGTTTGATGCTTTTTGAGATTTACAATTTTATGGTATAGCACCGACAACATTGCCCAATATTGGCTAAGATCGCTCCGTGTTTCGCAGGCCTGCTGACAGTAAGATCTAGACGGTCTACAAATACAGCTATATTGCTGGAAAAAAATTTCCGTCTCTGGGTACGTTGGTTCGAAACTCGGTGTTGACAAAGCCATTTTTCAGTGATAGGATCTGTTGTACATACATAAAACGACAGCACCGCTAATAAAAACATAGTACTGTTATCGTTATATACAACTGAAAACAACCTGCGGGTGGTCGTGGGTTTCCCCAGTGCTCTGTCCAATTTCCTTCCACAATAATACTGGCCGGAGTCGTATAAGTAAAATATTCTTGAGTACGGCGTAAAACACCAATCAAAAAGAACACCAGTTGTGGTATGAAGGTAGACTTGAAAAGGGAGACGCTTGAAGAACATAATTTTGTATTATCATCTTGATATGTGGGAAAAAGTACACACGCCAAGTAGACACATTTTGGAATATCATTCCAATACTTTAGAACATCATTCCAATACACTAAAACATCATTCTAATACACTATAGAACATCATTATAATACACTGGAACATGCTTCTAATGCGCTAGAACACCGCTCAGTACACCAGAACGTCAGCCTAATCAACCTGTTGATAATATACACTGCACACTGTGCATAGGTATTAAATAAGACATGGCGTCTTATTGTTTCGCTCATGTAAAGATGGAGTCATAAGCATAAGTAGATTCCCAATCATTATCATCCTGCCTTAGTGAAGTATGTTTCTTGAAGCACACCCTAGTCACTGTATGGAAAGGGGTTTTATCGTTGGTGTTTCACGCCATATCAAAGAATACTTCAATTATGTGACGGCGATATTATGCAGCATTATGATTTGAGGAAGTGTAAGCCAACACCAGGCCAACCATTCTTTGGCTTTACGGTGATCCTGGGCTTCAACAGGCAAGGAAGCTAAATTTGACACATGATTTAATATGACACGATCTGGAACTAAAGCATGAAATTTGCAAAACCATGAAAGTATAGAATTGTCCACTTCTGTATATACATGTGTATGCTTTCAAAAAAAAACTCGAGCCGGGAATAAATAGCTCCCCTCGTTGTAGTTTATCTGTAATCTTTCCTTATCCTTAAGTACGACGTTAAACCCCAAGCACTCACTCAATCCTTATCCGTAAGTACGACGTTAAACCCCAAGCACTCACTCAATCCTTATCCTTAAGCATGACGTTCAACCCCAAGCACTCCCTCACGCCTTATCCTTAAGTATGACATTAATCCCCAAGCACTCACTCACTCCTTTTTTCAAGCACGACGTTAAACCCCAAGCACATACTCACTCCTTATCGTTAAGCACGACGTTAAACCCCAAAGACTCACTCAATCCTTTTTCTTAAGCATGATGTTAAATCCCATGCACTTACTCACTCCTTATCCTTAAGTATGACGTTAAACCCCAAGCACTGACTCACTCCTTATTCCGAAGTACGACGTTAAACCCCAAGCACTCTGTCAATACTTATCCTTAAGCACGAAGTTTAACCCCAAGCACTCACTCACTCCTTATCCTTAACAGGGAATTTCTTTAGCCAAAAGAACTTTAATTGGCGGCCGCATTGGGAGTAACAGAAATCAACGGAAAACAAGAACGTTTAATCAGTAATTATAAACCTGCATTTTGGTAGTGAGACCCGGTCATTCCAGCTATATACCTTGTCGCCACCCTTTGCAAATGACCGTCAGTCTGCACTAGATGGTCTTGGCGTTTGAAATAACGGTGAAGAGATTATTTCAACAAACCATGCGAAGGCTTTAGCAGGACGTGCAGTCTTTTAAACCATACCAATAATACGCAATCATGCATACCGATGTGAAATGCTGAATGTGCTCAAAAACGAAAATATATACGATTATATCTTAAAAAGAACCCACTTCAGGAGGTGTTGATAACTTGTGTAGTTGACTCATGTGTAAGCTTACTTTAACATCGAGAACATCCAGTATACAACAAAAACAAACTTTTAGTACCATGTCTTGATGGTCAGATAAGCACATATAAACCGTACAATTAGCTTTGGATAATGACTGTTAAGGTTCCGGGAATGAAAAGCAGAGTATGTGTCTGAAATAACGCTGTAAAGTGTACACCTAATGACTGTCGAGTTTTGCTAAAAGATGCGATGAGTGAAAGAACGGTTGTAAAACGTAGTAGTAGTACGGAAGCAATGAAAGATGTGGCCTTTTGCACATGTAAACCGTAAAATTAGCTTTGGATAACGACTGTTAAGGTTCTAGGAACGACAAGCAGCAGTATGTGTCTGAAATAACGCTGTAAAATGTACAGCTAACGACCGTAGAGCTTTGCGATGAGTAAAAGTACAGTTGCGAAAGTTGTAGGTAGTAGCAGACCGGAAATATAACTCATGCTCAGGTAATTTGAACAAAGGGTTCAAATTTGGGGTAGCGGATCTGAGGAAAGCATCTGTATCCAGACATGCATAGACATGCATCGGAAAAGGTCATCTCCTTCCGTCGCAACCTGATAACATATCACACGTCCAAGACAGCACTTAACAGCGGCGCAACGCTTCGATTTGACCCAATTGAAACTAGAAATTTAATACCCCTGTGTCAAAAAACAACCAGCTAATTAATAATCGATCTGTGGAAATTTTCCGCAGATTTTGTTAATTGGTTTTAGGACAAAACATATACAGTGCTACAGATCCGGAATGGAGTAACGAATAGAATCATTTAGAGGAACAGGGGGCCTCCGTGGCTCAGTCGGTTAGCGCGCTAGCGCAGCGTAATGACCCAGGAGCCTCACACCAATGCGGTCGCTGTGAGTTCAAGTCCAGCTTATGCTGGCTTCCTCTCCGGCCGTAAGTGGGAAGGTCTGACAGCAACCTGCGGATGGTCGTGAGTTTCCCCCGGGCTGTGCCCGGTTTCCACCCACCATAATGCTGGTCGCCGTCGTATAAGTGAAATATTCTTGAGTACGGCGTAAAACACCAATCAAAAAAAAAATGGTCATGGTCAGTGGAAATAATGTTAAAACTTCATGTGAAAAAGATGCTAGTATTAAGCTCATAGGATTCAACACAGAAATGCAATGTTCACAGTCAGACATACAGGCAGTATATTCCGAGCTCGACACTGATACGGTGACTCAAGGCCATATCGGGGGGACAGAATTGCTACGCCCACAGTCAGATACACGGTCAGCATATCCCAGGCTTGACACTGATACCGTGACTCAAGGACATATCGGGGGACAGAAATGCTACGCCCACAGTCAGCTACACGGTCAGCATATCCCATTCTTGACACTGAGACTGTGACTCAAGGTCATATCGGGGGACAGAATTGCTACATCCACTGACAGACACACTGTCAGCTTATTCCAAGCTTGACACTGAGACGGTAACTCAAGGACATAACGGGCGACAGAATTGCTACGCCCACAGTCAGATACACAGTCAGCATATCCCAGGATTGACACTGATACGGTGACTCAAGGCCATATCGGGAGACAGAATTGCTACGTCTACAGTCAGATACACGGTCAGCATATCCCAGGCTTGACACTGAGACGGTGACTCAAGGTCATATCGGGGGGACAGAATTGCTACGCCCACTGACAGACACACGGTCAGCTTATTCCAAGATTGACACTGAGACGGTGACTCAAGGACATATCGAGGGACAGAAATGCTACGTCCACAGTCAGATACACGGTCAGTATATCCCAGGCTTGACACTGAGAAAGTGACTCAAGGGCATATCGGGGGACAGAATTGCTACGCCCACTGACAGATACACGGTCAGCATATTCCAAGCTTGACACTGAGAAAGGGACTCAAGGTCATATCGGGGGACAGAATTGCTACGTCTACAGTCAGATACACGGTCAGCATATTCCAAGCTTGACACCTACAAAGGGGATAGAACTGCTATATTCAAAACAACATACACTGTCAGCAGTTTACAGACACCGAGAAACAGACTCAAGGCCATCTTAAATAACGTCATTTTGTATTCTTTTCGACAATCCCAGTACGAGTCAACTATGAATGTCACAGTTAAATACCGACACAATATGGACGTAAATTGATACGAGGCCAAATTTTCCCATTTATATGTGTCACCATTTACCAATCATCACACTGTCGTCGCGGCTCTGGGATAACTCTCTGTTTGAGTATTTAATGTTATGGCATACACCTAATTGGGTGTGGAAATGTTTGTATTTAGAAGAAGCACTCCATAAAATGCATTATTTTTATGCATTATTCCCACTCGGCCCTCAGCCTCTTCCAGACGTACTATGGCTGCAATACTTCCACAGTGCATGACGTTGAGACATGCGCATTCATTCCAAGTTACCCTAAATGTCATTTCGATCGGTTTCGGCGTGAAACTTCATGTGCGATTATCTTTCTCAAATTTTCGCTACACTCACGTTACAGATTAATTTAAAAGAAGAACTACAGTGGCACATTGTATTTTATATCGTTTGACAGCATGACTACCCATTGCTCATAATGTTGTGTCGCATTGGATGGATGTCCCAAAGCCACGAGGAAGTGAGACGGTCTTTGCCACAAATTCCCAACTCACCGACGGGTCATATCTTTTCTCTAGGCCACAGTACCGTGACTCTGCCTGGTGCTGTTTTGGACGAGAAACTGCGAGATTCTCGCGCTCTCGCACGCGACAGAAGTTGCACCTACACTCAGAATTTGTCCTTCCCCATGGCAGCACAGGGACTTTCCTCTGGAGAACCTATGCACACAAGTCAGGAAGATAATGCGTTGAGGCCAGGTTAGATGAAGGTAATGCCACTGTTTCTTATGATTTTTATTTGTTTTCATATCAACTATTGACTGAGATACTTAATTAATGATTTCAATTTCGGTGAGACCATAACTCATGAAAATATCACCTTCACCTAAATGAGAAAAAAAAAACATGTTCAAAATGAAAGATCTGTTTAGTGACTGAACATCTCCATATTTACAAATACATGTATGTCTACCATAGGCTGTGAAAATAATTAATGACAAGCAAATGGAATTGTTGATTTTATGTTGATATATAAAATACTGGGACATCCACTCTTTTAGGTAGGCCTATTTATGATTTATGAGTTTTTGACAATGCTGTTTCATGTGACGATCAGGTTTGAAAACTGATCCAAAACATTTTTCATCTCTCCGGGGACTCCTCCCGTGGAGCACATTTCCGGGTTTAAATATAAACCCAACCAGCCTGGCGAACACCAGAATAATCACGATGGTAGGATGACAGAGTATAAATAACATTGGGTTTCCTCCGGAATTAATCACAAAGAAAAACAAACATCGTCTTGTATGATAACCAGCGGCAAAAGTAACTTCCCCATTTTTGAGCATGGGAGCTTCTCTATATAAGCGGGAAAACGTTATGGAGGAAAGACGTCATCACAGTTTGTCCGAGGTTATCTTAAAGTTAGAGGCTTACTCCCAAACAGTTAACGTTTAACGTTATTCCAAACTCAATAGACTGTATGCGTTGATAAAAGAGGACAATGTCAAACGTGTCTAGTGTGCAATGCCAAGCTGGTAGAACATGTACATATACGGCACTCTCTCCTGAAAACCCTACTAGGAATCCGGAGAATATTAAAACGACTGTAAGGTCGCCAAATGATAAACTGGTACACAGAATGACAAATACACGAAAAAAAAACATATACGGAATCAAGCATGATCAGTAATAAGATTCACTTATACGAGGGCACCCTGCATTATGGAGGGAGAAAATCGGAAAATCGGTAAACCACGGCCTCAGGTTGCTGGCAATTCTTTCCACGTACGACTGGCGAGGGAGCCAGCATGAGCTGGACGTATTGGTTAATAATGAACTATCTTTATCATGGTTATGTAGCTGGACAAAGATGTACATAGACCTCTATTGCCGATGCAAGAAATCGTACATTTTGAAATCCTATTTTGAAACATCTAACGCGATACATAAAAAATTACCACCAGAGCACACTTGAATGAAAAGCATGCCAGTGATATTCAGACGAAATATGTATCATTCAAGTTACAGTTAGTAGCAAGACTACCAAAGAGCTCGCCTGTAGGAACCACATGAAGGTAAAAATTTAGCTCCATAATAAGGTAAAGAAACATTTACCTTACCAGGAATTCCAATACAAATAAAACGTGGTGGACATGAATTTTATAATTTTCAGTAATTAACACACACATAGGGCAGCAACCGTGAAACATCACCTTCATGTTAATTATTTATTCATTCATGTGAATGTGATTATGAATGTAAATGTTTCGCTATACACATGTGAAACATTTACCTGACAGCTGATTCTAACACAGAAAAACTGGAGAAAGCAGTGGATTTTGTAATATGCAAACCTGATCTCAATACACACAGTACTTAAAGTTTTAAAACACAATCCCTGACATTTGCCTTAGCATTGCTTACCGTGTTATTGGGTGTCGGCGTTGACTCCGACGCCCAAGGTATGACATAGCTACAAAGTACAGGTGAGCTAAAATATTAAAATTCTGTTAAAATAATCCTTTTTGCTTTACTTAATTGAATCAGTTCAAATCCTTCACTGTTTTTGCACGTATTTTGTATTTCACCCCCTTGCCTTTTGTTCTCAGCGGATGTTTAGTTCCTATAACAACTCGTAACTTTCGTAACTGTTTTTACTGAATGCAAGGCAAATAAAACATAGTACTTTATCATCAAAGTGCAAAAATATTGAGTGTTTGGGTCATAAAGGCACGTAATAGTGAGTTTATTTTGGTCCACACTCAGTTGTTAAAAACATGTTCTACATGTGAACGGTAGTAGTGATGTTGGTCTCTTGATCGTCTAGGGGAGACAACTCACCTGTTGCTCTATTTGAGCGTTAGCCTCCGAGTAACGGGCGATTCCGGGCAAGTCAATTAAGGTCAGATCTGGCACGTCCGGCGATTCAACTTCCAGGGTGATCAGGCTGTCGCTTATACCGGAAGTGTCTCCCATAATTCTGGATTGTGCTGAAAAGTAAGCTCATTAGCACAATTTGAAGAGTGGTTAAACTACATTGTCAGTGACTCTCTAAAAACTTGAAAACTGTTTGGGGTAGTGGACGGTTTATATTATAGTTTTAAGAGGGATAACACCTCCAGTTGTAAACGGGATAACATATTAATTTACACAACCAGTTGTATGTGAGCTTAGCATTTTTGCGCACTCATCCACTTGTAAATGAACTAACATGTCAGCCCATTCTTCCAGTTCTAAGTGAGATAACATGTTAATGCACTCATCCAGTTGTAAGTGAGATAACATGTTAACGCACTCACCCAGTTTTGCGTGAGACAACATATTAAAGCAACTCATCCAGTCGTATGTGAGATTACATGCTAACGCTCTTATCCAGTGGTAAGTGAGATTACATGCTAACGCACTAATCGAGTTGTAAGTGAGATAGCATGTTAACGCATTCATCCATTGATAAGTGAGATAACACTCTAACGCAGATAGTAAGATACAAGAAAATTCTTAGGTCATCCTATCTATTATTCAGTAAATACACTAGAAAGAAACATAACTGTTACAATTACCTTCTTTAACACCTTCTCCGACTTCAGACGAGTTATTTATTTCCGTGTTCACGTGCTGACCTTTGTGGTCCTTGTACTGGATACGACATCGCCAGCCGGTGCCAATTCTTGCCGTGCGCATGCGCATCTCAAGCGGAGTCCGAGTTACGATTCCTGCAACAAATATATACATACATATTGAAAAATATTAACTGTGTCTTTAAATTATGAAGGAGGACACCGCTGACTGATCGCTACCCTCAGATTAATGGTATCGATGACTGGTATGCAGGATTTTCTGGAATACATGTGGCTTTTGGTAATGAGGTTTATATCGTCTAGTGTTTTCCGGTAGTTGGAATTTATGGGCATTCCGGTTTCCTTCACGTGGAATGACTGGACATACCGGTTTCCTTCGTTTCAAATGACTGGACATTCCGGTTTCCTTAGCGTCAAATGACTGGGCATTCCGGTTTCACCTGTACAATCGCGATCAGTTTCATGGATAGAACAATCCGGAATGCTCGACCATTTGCAAGTTACAATCGAACATTCCCCTAAGTGGCACCGAGAGATGCTCGCCATCTCGATAGAAGATAAGTGGTTTTACAAAACAACCACACAAAAGCCATACGGAACTGTGTACTCATGTCATAGATTATGTTCCAATATAGTCAGAAGAGATGCAAATGCCTTGTCCATAGTTGTAGGTTCTATCTTGCTGTGAAATTTTTATGTCGTCATGTCGTCTACATGTATAAAGTCTACATGTGTATAAAGTGTTCTTAATCAAGAAGTGTGTTGGACAATGCTTTGGTGCCTACTGTGGAATATACTTTGTAGTTATGTACAAGGTGTAAAGGGTTTCCTAATGAGTGTACCTGACAATGCCGTGTTGAAAACCATGGGATATACTTTGTAGTTATTTACAAGGTGTAAAAGGTTTCTTAATCCGTGTCCTGGACAATGATGTGTTTCCTACTTTGGAATATACTTTGTAGTTTTGTACAAAGTCTGATAGGTTCCTTGTTCAGTTTGCTGGACAATGCTTTGTTGTTCACTAGGGGATGCATACTGTAGTTATGTAAAAATCCCAGAAGGTTTCTTATTCAGCTTGCTGGACAATGCTTTGTTGTTCACTAGGGGATGCATACTGTAGTTGTGTAAAAATCCCAGAAGGTTTCTTATTCAGTTTGCTGGACAATGCTTTGTTGTTCACTAGGGGATGCCTACTGCAGTTATGTAAAAATCCCAGAAGGTTTCTTATTCACTTTGCTGGACAATGCTTTGTTGTTCACTGTGTTATATATGTTGTACGTATGTATAAGGTTTGGAAGATTTCACATACTCAGCATGCTGAAAAAAGTGTTATTGCTCTTGTAAATCAGGGTGTTGTATCAAACTCGTTGCACCGTCACAAAACACTTAAATGTGTCAACTCTTACCATCTCCCCTGGGTAATTGGATGCCGGACAGAGCCTCCAAACAGGATGATTTTCCCACACTCTGATCCCCTATAACGACGATCTTTGGAAGCTGGAAACCCCGTCCTTCTAAACCAAGGGAGCGAATTAAGTCAATGGTGTCAAGTAGAGGGCGCGCGTGTTGGTCAAAGGAGGTTTTCAGAGATGTGATTACGTAACCTTGTCCGATCGTATCCCAGCTGAAAATGGAGGTAAAAGATGAACCGAGGTATTGTCATACTTACAGCCCAGACATGCATTTAGTTTATGGCACTTTTGTTTAATGTTGGTCTCCACAGTTCTTATGCAAGACTCGATCAAAGATTTTATGTGGCATTTTGTCAGATAAATTCTGTGCATAATGAGTTCTACATCTTATTGTAAATCTTTTTTATATACATTTCGTCTGGTTGTAAATCACTAGACTTAAAAAGTAAAAAATCATGTTGTCATTACGTTACCTTAAAAAGCATCACAATTGACAATATTACGGTCACTTTGCCTATATTAACATATTTAACCTAGCACTCTGTCTAACAGTTTGTCTGGCATCTAACAGTTTGTCTGGCATTTTGCCCCAGGCAGTGCGTAACACATGACATACCTACGTAACACATGATATATATATATATATATATATATATATATATATATATATATATATATATATATATATATATATATATATATATATATATATATATATATATATATATATATATATATATATATATATATATATATATATATATATATATATATATATATATATATATATATATATATATATATATATATATATATATATATATATATATTATATATACGTATTTCGTGAACAAAATATTGAAGAAACCACTACAGCGATGTAGGTAACTGCCACAACTAGACCTAACGTTATCTGAAGAGCCGACATTTGACGATTGATTGACTGATAGTTGTTTAGCAATGACCTCAAGAATGTTTCACTCGTGCTTATATTGTGGGTAAAGGAAACTGGAATGTCTGGAGTAAACTGGAATAAACTCTAAATACGTACGTTCAACCATCAATCAGTCAATCCAAATTTCAGTAGAGACATTTATTACAAATACCGTAAAAGACATATGATCTCTGTAAATGAGATAATATATTAACACGCGCGCAACAAACGAGAAGTAATTCTTATATATTTGACCAAGCATAGAATGTTTTTTCACAGATTGTTTCATCCCAAGTTTTGTTTCAAAGCAGAAGTGAAATGAAATGATGTCTTTTGGCCAAATGAAGCAAGATAAGTCTAATTATGTGCCTGAATGGTATAAGTCTAATTATGTGCCTAAATGCTATAAGTCTAGTCATGTGCCTAAATGGTATAAGTCTAATTATGTTGCAAAAATGGTATATCTAAATGTGTGCCTAAATGGTATAGTTTCTGTGTAAAATCATAACCCTCAGTCGGTTAGCGCGCTAGCGCAGCGTAATGACCCAGGAGCCTCTCACCAATGCGGTCGCTGTGAGTTCAAGTCCAGCTCATGCTGGCTTCCTCTCCGGCCGTAAGTGGGAAGGTCTGACAGCAACCTACGGATGGTCGTGAGTTTCCCCCGGGCTGTGCCCGGTTTCCACCCACCATAATGCTGGCCGCCGTCGTATAAGTGAAATATTCTTGAGTACGGCGTAAAACACCAATCAAATAAATAAACAAATAAATAAATAAAATCATAACCCATTGATGAAGGGCGGATAAACAAGCTGAATGAAAGAGCCTGAAGGAAGGGAGACAACTCTTGCTGGTCAGACTCCAGCAACACAGAGGTGTCCAGGCAGCAGTGTATGTACCTGGATTGCGACTTGGCTGATTCTTCTGGTGTCGCCGAGTCCTCATTAGCCGAATGAAACTTAAGGCCACTGGTCGCCATATTTCACCTGTAATTAAAATTACGTTTCATTCATCAAAGTTTTGTTAACCTTAGGTAAGTAGGTCCCACTCATTTTAAATTTTTATTCACTGACGTATTATTATGCGTACCTAAGTATATTAACTACCGGACAAAAGAAACATATAACTTTTAAATGCAGTTTTTTCTATGGAAAAATAAGTTGAATAAGTTTGAACGTTGTGCGAATACGTTTGCACATAAGCACCCTGTGTACACGTCACTTTTTAACGAGAATGAAATTGGTGTAAGACATTATGAAAAATCTGAAAAACATAGTTTCGGGCCCTGTTGAAAATTCTCGATAATGACCGCTGTTATGTACGACGATTTAACGTTTTCATGTACTGTTAGTCTGCGGACCTTTGTGAAAGCATAACAGGCCCTGTTATATATGTACAGCGCGGGCCTGGTGAAAAGCACGTTGTTCAATGCTTTGTTTATTTCACTGGCTGTTCATTGGCTGTTAAACTCTGTGTTTAAAAATAGTTGAATCCACCTGGAACGTATATAAGCCGTGTTTTCTGTGCAGAGAGGAGGTATTTTGGCTGCATACACTGGGAGCCAGGAGAGTGTACGACGCTCTCGTATCGAGTCCATTATATTTATATGAGCTGGTGATGCCAGTTTCGTTAGGGAGGACAGATTTTTATGCCGGCACCGTTTGCGTACCACAGTAGTACTGAAGTCTGGTTTATGTGAATTTCTGCGGAAGTCACGTTTGTTGGTGTTCGGATCTTTATTATGATTATACAGTGTTGACTGTGTAATTTGTTTAACACACTGACCTCACCTGACCGACAAGGTCGTCAAGGACTCTAAACTGAAGTTTTCAGTTTTGTAAAGGACGTTCGTTCTGCCACAAGGTGACATTACTCTACGTCTCTGAACGGCTCGTTTGTGAGTTTCTGCGGGAAACTGTTCTAAAGTGGATTATACCTCCATGTCTGTATTTACCCTGTGTTGTGCTCTGCGGGTGTGACGTCATTCAAAGGCTTGACTGTTCCAGTTCTGTGTAACCTGTGTACTGTGTTCGCGTTCGCTAACCTAGCGAAGTACCTAGGTTAGCGTTCAAGTCAATTTGTGACTTGTGTGAATTGTGTGTTTATCCCATGGTCTTTACGTTGGATCTCCTGGAATACGTTCCTTGGGATGCAAAGGTGAACTGGAAACTTTTAAAGACCGGTAATACTGATGTGTATGTTTTTTATGTTGTTGTTGTTGAACTGTCTGTAAAACTGTACGTCTCATTTTATATATAAAGCATTGTTTACATTGTAATATTGAGTCACTGAGTCTGTTTTCTGTTGCTGTTTTCAATACCGTAACACCGCCGTATAAATACCGATGTAGCACATGGTAAGGGTGCAATACCATAAAAAACATCTAAGAGATGCCGACTCACACAAGCAGAACGTGATAGAGCCACTGGCATGGCCGACATGGGGGCCAGCCAACACCACATTGCCAGAACATTCAATTGCAGTCAAGCCACCATCAGCAGACTGTTAGGTCGTTACCGCCTAACAGGCAGGACACAAGATCGTCCAAGATCGGGCAGGCCAAGTGTTACAATGCCTGGCGAATACCGGTACATTCGCACAATCCACCTGCGTAACCGGTTTATGACGGCGACGTCAACGGCGGAAACGGCACTGGGACACCCCATCAGCAGAGGCAGTCTTACGACGACTGCGCGTGAGTGTTATCAGAGCCTAAAAAAGGGTGCTGTTCACTGATGAAAGCCGATATAACCTCTTCAGAAATGATGGTCGAATTCGTGTGTATCGACGCAGGGGAGAGCGATTGGCACAAAACTGCATTCAGAATGTCCACCCTTTTGGTGCTGGTGGGGTGCTATATGGGGCGGAATTTGTGGACAGGTGAGAACGAGATCATCATCCAGGGAAATCTGACTGGCCAAAGATACCGAGATGAAATACTGGAACCTGTTGTGGTGCCATTCGTGCATCAACAGCAAAGGGGTATCCTTTTGCAGCAGGACAATGCACGACCTCATAATTGTACTAAATTATCTGGACACCGTTGATGTCAACGTACTGCCTTGGCCAGCACGATCGCCAGACATGAATCCCTTAGAGCATCTGTGGGATCATCTTGATCGACGTCTGAAACAACGCGTCCCTCCCCCACAAAACAGGCAACAGCTCGAACAGGCTTTATTTGAGGAGTGGGACAGAATTCCTGATGACGTCATCCGGCGGCTGACGACTTCCATGAGGAGACGTATTTTGCCTTTAATTGATGTAATGGGTGCTCACACACGCTACTAACGATCTGTCTTATGACATGATGGGACATTAGGTACACCTTTTTAAGGGAGTCCCTTTACTTGCATTTGTGTAATTTTTCAGATTTACCCCATGCCTTCTTTACTCGGCCTTACAGCAAGTGTAATATCCATATGGCTTTGAATTTTTGAACAGAACTTGGAAAATGGTTTATTGCAATATAATGCTTATCATGTTGATACTGTCTGTCTTTCTTTCTCTTTCTTGTGGTGCTGAATGCCTTGGAAGAATTGCAGGGGATCCTCGACAGGCATAAATCAGCTGTGAACTCCCGAAGTAACGAGGAGTTGAAGCAAGACGTCAAGAACCCGCTCAGTAACGAGGAGTTGAAGCAAGACGTCAAGAACCCGCTCAGTAACGAGGAGTTGGATGAATTGCTAGGCGGAATACTGGGTGAAAAGAAACTAGAATTCAATAACACCGGCCGGGCTATAAGGAGTCACCTCCGGGCCTGGCAGATGAACGTACCCGAAGGCGTTTGGACGGACCCAGTAGCCTTCTTAGAAGAAGTTCGAGCCATTTTTCGCCAGAAGCTAGAAGAAGAGATCCTGGCACTCAACGGGGTTAAGTTCCAACTAGGCCTCAGGGTTCAGATGCGAAAGGACAACGCCGATGGCAGTGAAGAGTATACCAGCCCAGTACTCCACAGAAAACAGGAGGCCCTCTTAGAGGCTGGTGACATTGACGGGGCTCTAGATAAGGCCTTCCCCACAATCCAGGAGGTGCTGGAAAAATGGACACAGCGAGGGTCAGTGTGGGTTGTCAATAGCGTGCAAACACTCTGGCTTGACATTGCAAGGTATCAGTCACTGAGAGGCGGATCCTACACCCCCCTACCTGCAGCTGTGAGTAACAAGAAAGCAGTCATCAATGTGAAGAACAAAGACGACGACTGCCTCCGATGGGCACTCCGATCTGCCTTATTTCCAGCCGCCCGGGACCCTCAGAGACCAACAAAGTATCCCACCAATGATGGTCTTGACTTTGGAGGGATCGACGCCCCCACGCCAATCTCTCAGATCCCTAAAGTGAAGGAAAAGAACGACCTCGCCATCAACGTGTTCGGGTTGGACGAGGGTGTGGTCGTGCATCGTCTCAGCAAGCAACCCGGCGACACGCCCCGAATAAATCTGCTACTGATTGGGAAGGCAGGTAAATTCCATTATACGTAGATAAAAGATCTCAACCGTCTAATGTTTCAAGAAAGTAAGGCGCCAAATCGCAAACACTTCCGCGAGCGCTGCCTACACGGCTACACAAGGGAGGACCTGCTCGAGGCGCATAAGCCGGAATGCCGAGGGATTGGCCAGACGGCGGTGAGGGTGGAAATGCCACAGGAGGGGGAAAACAAGTTCACCTTTCAGAACCACCACAAACAGCTACCGGCTCCGTTCATCATATATGCCGACTTCGAGGCTCTGACCAGAAAGGTTCAAAAGAGTCAGCACCACGAGGCCTGCAGTTACTGCTATGTTGTGGTGCGTTGCGACGGTCACACAAAACGCCCCGTGGAATACAGAGGCCCTAACGCGACGGAATACTTCCTCAGAGCTCTCCAACAGGAGGAGCGGGAAATCAAAAATGTTCTAGCCAACCCTATAGCCATGAATATGACTCCCCAAGATTGACAGGCCCACAATAACGCCGCAACCTGCCACGTGTGTGAGAAGCCCCTAGGCGCCGATTCTGTGCGCGATCACTGCCATATCACCGGCAAGTACAGAGGCGCGGCCCATAACGCATGCAACCTAAAGTTGCGGCTGGGTCCCAAGACGGCCATACCAGTAGTCTTCCACAACCTACGGGGCTACGACGGGCACCTCCTGATGCAAGCCATAATTAAGGTGGAGGGCCGCATCTCCTGCATTCCTAACAATACGGAATAGTACATCTCCTTCTCGCTGGGGCAGCTCCGCTTCATCGACAGCGTTCAATTCTTACCGACTTCCCTTGACAATCTGGTTGAGGCCAACAAACCTGAGGCTTTCCACATCACAGCTCGGTATGAGCCCGCCGAAGAA
Source organism: Liolophura sinensis (assembly GCF_032854445.1). Lineage (NCBI taxonomy): Eukaryota > Metazoa > Mollusca > Polyplacophora > Chitonida > Chitonidae > Liolophura > Liolophura sinensis. The sequence goes on along the minus strand of NC_088304.1, from coordinate 14,763,154 downwards.
AAACGAAAGCTACTCATGCGCAAGGGTGTCTACCCCTATGAGAATAAGGATTCCTGGGAGCGCTTCGACGAGTCCAGCCTCCCATCCAAAGAGGCTTTCTACAGTAAGCTCAAAGTCGGAGGCATTAGCGATGAGGACTACATCCACGCTCAACAGGTATGGAAGGCATTTGACTGCACCAATCTGGGGGACTACACAGACCTTTACTGCCGCACAGACGTGCTCGTATTGGCTGATGTATTCCGGAAGACTTGTTTACGGCAGTATGGATTGGACCCTGCTCACTACTTTACGAGCCCTGGTCTCTCGTGGGATGCACTGTTCAAGAAGACCGGGGTAGAGCTGGAGCTGTTGACCGACTACGACCAACATCTCTTCATTGAGAAGGGGTTGCGAGGAGGTATCTCCATGGTAAGTAAGCAATACGCCAAAGCCAATAATCCACAGGTGGAGGGATACAACCCCGAAAGCCCAAACAGCTACATCCAATACCTGGACGCCAATAATCTATATGGCTGGGCTATGAGTCAGTTTCTTCCAACGGGCGGCTTCCAGTGGGTAGGTGACGCGCAGCGTCTCGGTGAAACGATTGCTACCAACCCCCACGACAGTCCTGAGGGTTACATCCTCGAGGCCAACCTAGAGTATCCGGCCGACCTACATAACGCACATAACAGCTACCCATTAACCCCGGAGCGTCTGGTGGTCCAGAAGGAGTGGATGTCTGACCTTCAGCACAGCCTTCTAGGCAAGAAAGCGCCTACCGAGGTCGAAAAGCTGGTCCCCAACCTCCGCAACAAGGAACGGTACGTCCTGCACTACCGGAACCTACAGCTGTATCTATCTCTGGGAATGCGTCTGACAAAGGTTCACCGGGCCCTGAGATTCGCCCAGAGCCCTTGGATGGAACCCTATATCATGATGAACACCGAGCTCCGAAAAACGGCCGCGAGTAAATTCGAGAAGGACCTGTACAAGCTAATGAACAACTCGGTCTTCGGAAAAACCATGGAGAACCTCCGGAAGCGTGTGGACGTCAAGCTGGTACGCTCTGGAGAAGACGACAAGCTCCGACGCTTGACAGCCAGCCCGAGCTTCGCACGGGCAAACATATTTGATGATGACCTCGAAGCGATTCAGATGCACAAGACCTGTCTAGTCCTAAACCGACCTATCTACGTGGGCATGAGCATTCTAGATCTCCCCAAGCACCTGATGTACGACTTCTACTACAACCACATGAAGGCCCAGTACGGAGAGCGCTGCCAGTTCCTCTACACCGACACGGATAGTCTGCTACTCGAGATTCAGACTGAGGATGTTTATAGGGATATGGCTGAGAATGCAAACCTATACGACACCTCAGATTACCCACAAGACCACCCCCTGTACAGCGTAGCAAATATGAAGGTCTTGGGGAAAATGAAGGACAAGTGCGCGGGGCAGCCGATCGCCAAATACATTGGTCTGCACCCCAAGATGTACTCTATTCTGGAGGCAGGCGGAGCCAACATTAAGAAGGCCAAGGGCGTGAAAAAGGGAGTTGTGGAAAAGTGCATCCGCCATAAACAGTACAAAGAGGCCCTCTTCGAGAAGAAGATCTTCCGACACGGTATGGACGTGCTGCGACCAGAGCGGCACCATATCTATGGGCAGCACCTGAATAAGGTCTCACTGTCCCCCTTCGATAGTAAGCGCTGGATCGCCGAAGATGGTGTCCACACCTTGGGTTACAGTCATAGAGATGCGGCATCCACAGGATGATGGGCTGGAATGGACATCCAGGAACTATTAGCGCCGTAGAACCCCATCCGGGGGAAGCTGAGTATCGGGAGGCACTATAAGCAACTCCTCACGAACGAATCCCCGTCGCGGGCCATCCGACGTATCGTCTAGATAGTACAGCACGGGTTCATTAGGCTTTGTGACAGAGCGCCCAAACCGATATATCTCTAGAGGCCACACAGGATCAGTCGCGCGACGGCGGCCGCCCTCCAGCTCTCCAGGCTGATAGAGATAACGAACGCCAACACCCTCGGGGATCTTCCGCTCATTAAGACCTACCGGACGACCTGGAACCATCGAGGAAGGCTTATGGGGCACCCCCTTTGCCTTGATGGCGTCTTTCGGCTTTTTACCGATCAGTCTCGTTGTCTCGTTTTTCAGAGCGGCCACAACAGAGGGCAGCCGAGCCACCCATTCAGTAGACCGGTGTTCGGGAGGGAGGCGCATCTCCTGGGCGTACTGATGTCCAAAGAGCCGCTCAGCCAGAGTACGGTTGAAACGCTCCACTATGCCTTGGCCTCGGTGGATATCCACGCGGCCTCGGCGGACTGTGACATCGTGTTTGGCCAGCAGTTGGCTCACCGCACCCATAAACTCGCGCCCGGGGTCAACTTGGAGAAGCTCTCGGACATCGAAGGGGTCCCCTCTTGTAAATGCGAGAGAGAGCATCAGCGACTTCTTTGGAATCTTTAGTAGCCAGAGGTTCCGCCTCCTTGTAGCGAGAAGCGACATCAACAACTGTCAGCGCGTACTTATACAGCTTCCGGCCTCGCCGATCATGTGGTAGAAATTGAAAATCAGCTTGGTGGATGTCATTTGGCGTGGAAACATCGAACATATGCCTGGGTATTTTTCGGAGACGAGGCAGGTATATCTGCCAGATAGCCTGCTTTTTCAGCCAGGCCCGGACCACATCTTCGGAGACTTAAGCCGCAGTGGCAAGTTTCTGGATGGCCGCGTGGCCCTTCCAGTACCCACGAGGGCTGTAGTAGATATTTGCCAGGCGAGCAGACACCTTACTAGCCATGTCATCAAGGTATTCTAGCAGCCCTCTAACAGATTTGCGACGAAAAAGATCGTCGCGGCGCAGAACCACCTCACTACTAAGATCGTGCCTGCCATACGGCGACGAGCTCGATGGCGAGTCCGGCACAGTCAGTTCGGATTACTTGGTGAGTTTTGCGATTCCGTAACTCACACCCCCAACCACACACATCCCCAGGATGACGAAGGTCATCTCGCGGTGTTTTTGATCTTCACTAGGCACATAGAAATCGGAGAGCTGTGGCTCTGAGCCCAGCAGCGCCTTGCGTGCATCGCGTGTAAGAGTTTTGCCCGTTACTTGATTGCAGCGCCGACATCCCGGAACGTTTGGACAGCGTGGCCCTGGCGGCGGAGTTCATCGTTGATCCAGTCCAAGCGCTCAGTGCGCTTTCGGGCTCATTTTTCCTGGGCGGCTTGGAGCTGCTCTACAGCGCGGTCATGGCGCCTCCGCTCTTCGTCGACACCGGAACTCCTCAGCATCGAAAACATATAGTTGCTCCCGCTGAAGGCCAAAGCGTTTACGAGGGCGCCGCCAATCATCATTGCGATGGAGGCCATTACTACTTGATTATATTGGGAGGAAGGAGCCCTTGTTTAATTAGCAGGTCCTTCGAAAACATGGCCAGGCCTACATCTGCAATGACCATGCCGACGTCACGGGGTGTTTGGTCCAGCTTCGGGGGGGCTCCTTTCAGGAACATCTGGCCGAGACGAGCGTACCCAGTAGCCAGGAGAGAGACCACAGGCCGCGTTGACTAGCACTTTTCCGTCACTGGGTGGAGTAGACATGCTGCTCTATATAAAAAGGGTCGCGACGTGTATTCAAATGGAGATTTTTTTCTTGCGGCGTGATATCTGCATGCAGCGTAATATCTCCACCTCGTGCATACGGCGTAATATCTGCACCTCGTGCTGTATAGCGGCTGCGCCACGCGCATAGCAACACAAGGCCGCCAACGCCTAATAACGCTAGGGGGTAATAACTCCAGCGGGTGATTTGGTGTGCATTCGTAGAATCCGGTTCCTTCGCAAAATTTGTGGCTCCCCCCTCCTTCGTAGAATCCGGTTCCTTCGGCTGTTTCTTGGTGGAATCAGCTGCGCCAAGCAAAGAAGCCTTTGCCTCGCGAAGCTCGTCCTTGAGCTTTTCAGCCTTGGTCTTTCTCGCTGCAGCATTCGCTCGACCCGCAGCGACTCTTTTGGGATTCTTCGCAGGGCCGTCATTCGTAGAATCCGCTGTCACCCCCTCCGCTTCTTTCGGGCCTTCAGGATTCGTTGTACTCATGTTCCTCTGGATCATCATTTCTAGGAGAGCAGTGGTGTTTAAACGAGCAGTGCTCAGTAGTGGTTAGCGCCATGGTTAACGGTGCCAAGTACTTACCATAACAGTAGTATAGCCAGCAGCTAGCACTGCTAAGCGCCTGTTCAACAAATGGGTCGGTGGCAAGCTGTGCCATTAGCATTGGTCGATTCTCGGGTGGGATTGGTAGGAGCCAGCTGGCTGCCCTTACATATGATCTCAAGAATATACCTCCGAGACCGTCAACCATCCGTGCACCGAGCTTTGCCTCGTACCTGGAGTGCAGCCTTTCAACGTCTTCGTCGCTCTTGGCGTCGATCTCAGCGGCTGTTACGTCTTTTCCCACACATCGCTTGACCTGCCCACCCACCGCAAGTGCCGCCAGTCTATCCCTGAGCTGCTGTGCATGTTTGCTGGGCTGTTGGCCGGGCTTCTCCTCCTCCTCCTCCTCTGCGCCCAGAATATCGTGTATAAGCTCGTCGGTATCCATTATTAATATGTAGGGGCGACTACGTCTAATATATAATCTTAGATATGGCGGGCGTATCAGTCATTAGCAGGAGCTTAGAATGCAGATTCTTCTTGAGCTTCTGTCGAACCTCTGCCTTTTCGCTCTCGGCCTCGATGATGTCGTTCTCCTCCATGCATTCGTTGAACGAGTGCCGATCTTTGCAGTGGAATAAAGCCACCCACCTTGTCTGCTCGCGAAAGTCTTTGAGGACGGCGTTGTATTTCTGAGTGAGGACCCAGACGCTTTGCTTTGTATGACGGCCCGAGAAAGCCATGAATGACAGCATTTTTTGTTTCTTCTTCATGGCCTCTAACGCGCTACAGTCATCGATGATGTATAGGGTGGGCTCCCCCTCGAAAAATCTGTAGAAAGCTCTCAGGCAGTCGAGCCGCTCGCCGGGATCAACACAATAGACCTCAGGGTCAGACAGTATCCATCGCCGCCGGTACGCCTCGTTATGCTTAAGAGTGGGGCACAGGATCACAATGTGATGAAAGAAACCGCGGAAAGGCCCCTCAAGCAGGTCCAGCACGAAGACTGTTTTGCCGCATCCCGTCTGCCCACAGATAATCGCGCAGTGGGCGTCATCAATAAAGCGCGCTAACGAATCTACCATTCTCGATGTGCAGCTTTGCGTCCATGATCACATAGAGATATACGTTCAACACGCCGGGCTCCTCTCTCTCTCTTGTCACCTGTATCGTAATCCCCTCGCCGGCGTTCAGAACGCGCCTCCCACTGCCATGCAGCTCGTCATCGTCGCTTGGCCGAAGGTCAAGCCAGAAGGCGTGCTTGTGCGTCAAGAACTCTTCCAGGGAGACGCCTGCCAGGCCTAAGTCTTTAACGACCTTGGCCACCTCAGGGTCCCGCTTTCGTAGGGGTGAGCTGGCGAAGAACCTCTGGACCTCGCCCCACTGCTGGTACGCCCGCATGCCCTGGATGTACAGCTGATTGGGGACGCCTTCTATTGTGACTTCTACTTTGGTAATCTTCGGGTTGTAGAAGGATTCCGACCTCCTATTCCACGGGGTTCCTTTAGTCTCGAACAGCATGAGGATGCCCTTCATTGCTCTCGCGGGCGTGTTCAGGTTTATGTTCCAGAGAGTATCAGACTTCTCTCTCTTGCGAGCTCCTCTTCGGTGACCATATCGAACTCCAAGCTGATGTCGATAGTGTAAGTCGCGTCGGCATCGTCTGTTGCCTGGATGACCCGACCGTAATCGTTGAACGTCAGTTCGTACTCCAGTCGGTCGGCCAAGGCACTCTGGTAGAATGGCATGTGGCCATCTAGAAGCTCAAAGTCTAACGGGATGTGAAACCGGCTGCCAAAGGCGCGAGCGAGCGTCCTCCGCTTCGACTCGAAGTTTAAGCATGTTTTCACTGCCGATGCCTTGTTAGGCCGCATTCCGCCGTTCGTTTTTGGTCAGCCATAAGTCGCCGTAGCAATGAAACACATCACAGTCGTCGATGGACATTACCTCATTCCCGCTGATTCTGATCGTGGTTTTCTTGACTACTGCGCGTCCGAGATTCCCGACCACTGTGGCGTTCGGGTCGGATGTATTGATCGTAATCGAGAAGGCCAAGCGCACGGTACCGGGCACAATGACGTCATTTGCGCCGAGGTTGGGGAAGCGGACGAAGAGTTGTTGATTCTGGTCGATCGTACTCGGGTTGTTGGTGACGACCAAGGACTGCCGTACACCTTGTACCCCCCGAGGCTTACGGAGTGTTCTGAAAGGGTTTAGCCTGCGTCCGTATGCATCCATTGTGTGTATTGAAGGTATACCTTGCAATGTTCAATACCAGGATTATGGCAGACTTCGACTTTGATAATCCGGCGTTCGACGACGCCCAAGGGGACAACAACATCGACGACGAACAGACCCCTCTCTTTGCATGTGATGACGTTCCCGAGCAACAAAGCCGGGGTGCGGCCGCCAGAAACCTTCAACAAGAGCTGACGCAGGCCGCCGTGAATGATTATTACGATGCGTTGGCGAAGGGGATCCCAGCCTTACCCCCCTCTTTCGCGATTACACGAAGTTTAAGGTTGTCCAAGGGCGTCTGCGACTCGCGGCCCACCCCAAACTGGACATCATCAACAAACGAACAGGTGAACCGCTAGCCTTCTCAACAGTCGCCTATAAAGGAGGGGTTAATGTTGTTAGGGGGGAAGGGGGGCTGGGCTTCATAGACTGGAAAAGAAAAGAACAGACATCGTTGCATCCGGCAGCAGTCGCAGCCCTGGAGACAGCGAGTTCAGAACTATATAACGCGCCGACTATATAACGCACTTGACCGTAGCACTTTTAGACAAAAACGGCAAGTATATTAATGTAGAGTACCTCAGTGCTACCCTAGAAATACAATGGGTATGGTGGACGCAGCCGGTCCCAGGTCTGCGTGCCTGTTTTAAGCGACTTGGCAGATGTGTCGGAGTTCGAACTTCAAGGCCAGGGAGGTAAAATCTACGCCTTCCAGTTTCAAAGTGGCAAGTACAGCCGCAAAAAGATTACGGGGGGGCAAGCAGAACCTGCCACGTTTGCTTCCCTTCAAGATGTCTCATCCTCTGTAGAGCAAGAGCGCAGGTCGCCTTCTGAGGTGATTGAAGAACAAAAACTCTCATTAATTCGCTTTGAAGACCGCTTTGTTCTTGCCAGAGCTCGCGACCCCGATTGGTTTATAGATGTGAAGGTGACCCCGTTGACGGTCCAGGCCGATATAACCAAGGTGAAAAAAGTTTTCAACTCCGGAACCTCTTTCGTGTCGTGGATACCAGTCAGCAAGTGTTATCTAGCTAAGGGTGTAAGAGGTGGCTTAGCACTATCTGCGGGCGAAGGTGTAGATTCCGCACTTCTTATAGGGCAAACAAGTATATCTTTGTCCATGATAGAAATAAACCCTGGATCTATACTTATCTTCAACATCATACTTGGCGCGGCCTCTCAGCGCCGTGTCTCCTTGATTACCGGTGTGAGACTAAAGTGGCCTGCAGAGCACAATGGAAAGGAGCTCAGACTTATGATCAAATTACCGGCCCAGGGCGACCCAGTCATCCGGAGCTCTCTCGAGGATATACGGGTCTTTGTATGGAGCGATGCCAAACTCGATTACATCTATTTAGAGTCCGGTATAAAACTTATAAGCTTTCGTGTTAGTATTCCCGATGACGATTTAGGGCTTACCGACGTTGTTGACTCGTAAGACGGACAATATGGGACGACTGTACCCAGCGATCACGGATGAAGAGCCGACGGATGACCATCCCTTGACCCCGACCGCGCCGATGGTTGAAAACCCCCCGGAGGGCGTGGCGCACGCCCATTGCCTGCAGTATATCAGCAAAATACAGAGGCAGCTTGAATCTGAGCGAGATCTCCGCCGGGCCCTGTACAAAAAGTACCGGCGCGGTGTCTTAGCCGCCGAGGCCCTTGATTCGGCCATGCTTACGGCCGGTTTGGGACTAGGGGTTGCAGGCGTGGGACTACTCACAACAATAATTGCAGCCCCTGCTGTCTTGGCCATGGAAGCTGCGGCCCTAGCTTGCGGTGTCTTAAATATCGCCGGAAAATTCGTTAGCCGCCGACTTCACGCAAAGGCCAAGAAATATAACGATATACGGCTGTTGGCTGAGGCTAAACTTAACAGCATCCGTGCGCAGGTATCTACGGCATTATCTGATGGTGTTATTTCGGACGTAGAATTCAAGCAAGTCGTTCAGGAGCTCAAGAACTACTCTGATCTGAAGCAGGAGATACGCGCTAAGTCTCGTAAGGCATTCAACGCCGTAGAGATCGATGAAAGGACGAAAAAACAGCTTATAGATCGCGGCCGAAAACTAGCTCGGCAAGAGCTGAAAAACACTCTTTCCGAATGATGCTCTGGGAGGTGCCCGGGGGGAACTTGTTACACTACTTCACATGCAACGAAACCAAATCAGAATACAGTATACGTCGCTCTGAGAACAGGCAAAATTATCACCACTGAATCTGTGACTGTCACTCACTAAAAGAGTAGTGGCACCATACGTTTTGAGCACCTAAGTCACAGTAGGTAGAAATAAACTTTGTAAAATACAAAAAACAATTCAAATACATGTACTATCTATGTCGAGAAATTAACTCTGGGCACAGTATTGCATGTCAAACATCATTTCTGTCATCTGAATACATATATGAATACACTTTGTAAACATACATGTTAGAAAAATATTCACAATCTAGTATACATACATATAATATTAATACACTTTGAAACAGTGTACTGGTCTGTGGGCTGTTGATTCAAAATTTTACCCGTCAAAAATACCCCCTTTGGCTGGATTGCCCGTCCAACTGGGCGAATGTTTGGCTAGCCTGGTAAAAAAAATTCTGCCCGGTGTGGGGTTCGAACCCATGGTCCAAAAAAGCAAAAGGCCTGGTTTATAGCTCAACCTGTTACCAATTAACCAGCACCCATGCTGTGGGTGACTTCTTTGTAGCCTCGCAAGTCTTGCATCGTGCCGACTATCTTCGCCCAAATAGGCTGGCTGGTCGTTTCCATCGTGGGAGATCCCATGATTATTCATTGTATTCGCTGTATACCTAATAAGAAATTTCGATAGCCATCAGACCCTCGGCTGGGACTGGGGCCTCTATTTTGTTCTGGGGAGGGCCCCAGGGGGAGGGTGTGCCAGAACCCTCCTTCCCTATACTACTAGTATACATACATATAATATTAATACACTTTGAAACAGTGTACTGGTCTGTGGGCTGTTGATTCAAAATTTTACCCGTCAAAAATACCCCCTTTGGCTGGATTTGGGGTAAAAAAAATTCTGCCCAGTGTGGGGTTCGAACCCATGGTCCAAAAAGGCAAAAGGCCTGGTTTATAGCTCAGCCTTTTACCAATTAATCACCACCCTAACGGCGGGCTCAGGATTTTTTGCGCTAGCGACCCACGGTTAGGGGGGTTAATTGGGGCTGACACATCCCACTACCTTTGGGCCATCTACAACACCCCTTGGTAAGGTCTCTCTGCCCCCGAAACTGTCGAAAGTTGCAGAGATTCCTTAGAAGTGCGTAGAGCCCGGCGCCATATGCAGGTAACGCATTCATATACTACATATACAGGAGACCAAATCCGGATTTGAGCTACCAAACATCCCCTCATACATGTAGTACATGAATACGCCCCTTACACACATCCTTATAATCCTTATGTATTAAATGCCAACTAGGTCGCCTCATATCAATGTGTGTGTGTGTAGGCGAGACTTGTAAATAAGCGTGTATGCCTTGGCTGGGGAGGCGCCTAAGGGGGAGTTGGGGTATGGGGAAGCAGGGAAAGGGGGGTGGGGCCTCTATTTTGTTATGGGGAGGGCCCCAAGGGGGGGCGTGCGCCAGAACCTATAGTGTGCATACTACTAGATGTAAGAAGAAACCCTGTTGGGGGTTTGAAGCAATGACCTGGGAGACCGCTGCTTGGCTTCTAGTTCGATTTAAGGTAAGTAGTGAATGAAGTTTATGTTTACAATCAAGCTACTGTTTACAATCAAGCTACTGTTTACAATCAAGCTATTCTGCACAATCAAGCTACACTCTTTACAATCTAGCTACTCTCTACAATCAAGCTACTTTTTACAATAAAACTACAGTGGCCCGTTCTACAAAGTTGTTGCAACCTTACCCAAGCGCATTAACCATGGTTACGGATCTCTTCACTATATTTTGCCATGGATTTTGCGCCCATCGCAGTTGGCGACTGCTTTGTAGAACGTCCCCCTGGCATCTTGACAATTTCCTCTGACTTTGGAGATTCAAATCGACCTGGTGCTGTTATATGTACTTCACATGGGTTAGGACGGCTTAATTCTATTCACTCACCTCACAGAACAAATTAGTCTCCAGCGAGAATCTTTGGACTAACAGGGCGAAATTTGGGCTCACAGACTGATTCAATGACGGTAACGCTGGTAGGTGTATCCAAACAGAAATGTGCTGTTTAGCTATTGCTCATGTATCTCGCGTTTATCAGAAAGACTCCATTTCATCCAGGCTACCTGAGTGCTGGCGGTTATTTGATATCCTATATAAAAGGAACTCCAGAGCAAGGGTCCCAGTATATAATACAGAGTAAATATACACAATAAGTCAGAAATATAAACGTTTATCAGAAACGTGAATGTACATGATCAAGTCACGTTACCAAATCACCTTTCAGGATCAGTGTATAGAGCGGATGAGAGACGCACCGTGTAGAATTTGTCTCCTCTGTAATCATGCAGTCAGCCTACATCTCTACAGCTGAACTGAAAGGCTTGGATATCCCCCCCGCCCCCCCAAATGAAGGTCATCTATAATATTTATTTATTGTCTGATTGTTATTTAACACCGTAGTCAAGATATCTTCAATATACACTAGTGATCAGTTTCATGGGAGGAGTAAACCACCGCCTTCGGCAAGTTACTGACAAACTTTCTCACATATGACGTACAGATATGCTCTGGTGGCAGACAAGTGATCTTCAACGAACGGTAGACCGCTACACGTCGATCGCATATAGTCAACAATACCCCCGACATGGTTAAACATTATGTGTGTGCGTGTGTGTGCTTGTGTGCGTGTGTGTGTGTGTGTGTGTGTGTGTGTGTGTGTGTAGAGGCGGTGGGGGTGGTCATATACGATGTTTATTTGGAAAAAAGATCACCTTAGCCACCTTATAAAGCGTCTCTGTGGGAATAAACATTTTACTTCACATTTGCTTTTGTTTATGCCTTTGTAGGGAGAGTTAGAACCGGCGAACAAAACACCTTTCATATATGAACAGAACAAAACAACACCATCGAATTCGATAAGCTATTTCAGCCCAAATTCTTTTGACAAACTGGACAACAGGGCAGTACAGGTAATGTTGTGTAGATACTGCTTCATGAATAATCCATATCTACTTTTAAATCAAATACTTACCATGCCGGTTGCGTTGGAGACTCGGGTTTTCACACCATCGAATGTGAAATGTAAAGGGTTTTCTAAATGACTTAATAATATCCAACCAACGACAACAAAATACATATAAATCGATTCCATGGTCCAATAAAATAACAACATCTCGGTAATAAAAATAAAAAAATGTTAGTGATTTATAGTGTATTGAGATCCTCAGCACGTACGTAACTACATGCTCGTGTTTGAATGTTGAGGAATTTTTTATTCTGTGTATAATGCGTATGTGTGGGTTTTCAAAATGCATTTTTGTATGCAGGTTTCGAAGCGGAACTTTACAAGTTTACAGAGGCTGGTCGACAAACTGATCAAAGTTTGCGAGACTGATATCGAGAATACCAGGTATGTAAATAAACTCTTATCAATTTTACAATTGTCTTCACATAATAATGCATTTATTATCGTGTTAGTACAATTCATACATATGATGTAAAACATTAGTCATTCTGTTTTTGTACGCTCCTGGCAGTCAGATATGTGGTTTCAATGTGCTATCCTCTTTCTTTAACATAGGGTGTTGTTCCGCTGGGTGGTAGAGACAGACTACAAACAGAGACGGTCAGGAAGGGGACCACGCAGGCAGAGCTACCATCTCCTCCACTAAGCACTTTGCCGGTTAGGTTTAAAAGGGGTCCTTTTCTTACTTATCAATTGTGGTCACGTTTCTTGTACCATAAACAAAAACGCATGACATCTTTCTAAACCTATAAATCTAAATTCATAGCGAATATATGAAATGATAAGAAAGCTTAACAATATCAAAGGCCATCGCAGGCTTTCTCTCTCAGGGCCCTCCAGTTAATCGGTTTAAGGCCATTGCAGGCTTTCTCTCTCCGGGCCCTCCAGTTAATCGGTTTTGTTACCAAACGCGTCTAACAAGAGCAAAGTTCTTTTTACTTTTTTAGACTGTCTGGACTACGATGTGAAATTATTCAAGGATACTACAAAGGGGCAGGCTACAAACCGGGTATGCACATCCAAACCCATTCATTCCGAAACTGCTGGACGTCGTTTTCCATTGACAGCACGAGGAGGCTGGTCAACTGCACGTGGGCTGCACGTCACCGCACGTGCAATATCCCCCAACAGCGTCGATGCGTTTTACTTCATGACGGATCCCAACGACCACATCTATCAACACTTCCCTGACGACCCAAGATGGCAGCTTCTGGACACTCCCATCTCTACAGAAAAATTCATAGAGCTTCCCCTGCTCAAGTCTAACTTCTTCAACAGCGGACTTGGCCTTATAAAGCCCCTCACGTCAACCATCATAACCAGAAAACAGAGCACCGAAATCCGGATGAGAGTCCCAGACAATACTGACATAAGCTCATGTTTACTACCTTGTTACCCGGATGTGAACGACTCTGAAGCTCTCACCTCACTTCGGTGGGAAAACAATGAAGCCGTGTTTAGAATTCATTCACCTCACTATGATTGTTTTTACTTGAACATTTACGCGGGGAAATTCGGTGAAACTTTGGAGGATGCTTGTTCTTTCCGGATTAAATTTCAGAACAGTCCATTTATTCCGAAGTGATTATAGACTTTCGGTGTAAACCGATGAAATGTTTAGAAACAAGGCATTGCGAATGATATGAAGAACACAAACTTGTCTTAAGCTGTGCATAATTATTTTGTGTACAGGTGGATAATCAAAAGTGCTAACCTGCAAGCTACGTGAACATGCTTTGTTAATATACTATCCAAAAAAAGAAACGCATAGGTGTTTTGTTTTTTTTTTTAAATGAAATAAATACATTTTGTCTCATTTCATGAGCAAAATGTGTTTTAATATTGTTAATAGTCACAGTTAGCACACATTTTATTCCTCAAAACATTTCTTGGTTGAAAATGTTGAGTTTGGAGGCCGTTTTTGGAAGAAGTAAAAAATACAGCACCACACTGCATCACGTGCAGTCTTACACGCCGAACTTACGCATGGAAAGCATGCAGTGTTTGACTATAAAACCACAACTTCGGGCCGGAAATCGGCATCTTTCAAGTGGTGTTTTCAAGCTGATTCAACATGCCACGTCTTGACACTGTCACAAGAAATATTGCCACTGGAAGACTTCAAGCTGGAGAGTCCCAATCGTCCATTTCTAGGCGTCTACACGTCAGCCAGAGCACGATTTTACGGCTTGCTGCCCGCTACAACAATACTGGGACAACAAATGACCGTCGGCGTTCAGGTCGACCACGTGTCACTACAGCAGCCCAAGATCGCTACATAGGGGTCCTTCGTTTGCGTGACCGTTGTGCTACAGCTGAAAGCACAGCAGCCAGCATACCGGGACTGAGGAGGATATCAGGTCAGACAGTGCGGAACAGGCTGAGGGAACATGGACTGAGAGCCAGGAGGCCCTATGTTGGGATCGTGCTGCGTCCTCACCATCGCGCCAATCGCCTCCGATGGTGTAACAACGTGACTGCATGGAATCTACGCAACTGGCGACGCATTTGGTTCAGTGATGAGTCCAGATTCCTATTGCAGAGACGTGATGGTAGAAACCGGGTTTACAGACGTGCTCACGAACGTTATGCCCCTAACTGCGCACGCCAAGTGGACAGATTTTACACGCCTGACGTTAAAAGGATATTGTTCTTCTATACAGAGATTGTACGCAAAGCTGTCTTGTCAAACATTACTAAACTTTATTTACTTTAAAAAAAGAGAGAATAGAAAACGGTAGGCGCTAAGAGGCTGATTGGATCTACAAGATGAAAGCGATCGGGTGAAACAACAGGTGTGTCAAATGAGCAATGACTGTTAACTCATCAGTTCCATGGATTAGCAGATTACCTGACGGGATTAACTACTTTACGGGTTAGATGAGCAGATTTTAGTGTTAACAATTGTTTATGATCATTATCTGCTAAAACCCCGCGGAAGTCTATGACTTCAGTGCTCACTGAACCCCAGAAATATCTCCCCAGCTAGATCACGTGATGGTAACATGAGTATTTAAAACAGGATCCGTTGAGGGTTATTATCATTTTTCATTTCCTAGAATAAGCTGCAGTTGTTTACTTCAAAACACTGATGGACTGCGCGTCTACCTTGACCACCTTAAACACGGAGAAACCAAAGAAGCCTTTGTCCTGTGTTCTACGTAAAGTCTTAGGATAGCACCCTAGGTAAGCAACCCTCCGCTAGACAGGCAACCCTCCGCAAGATAAGCTACCCTTTCTATAGAGCTTCTGCTTCCAGGTAGCTTGACACGCCTCTGTTATGCTGTGTGCTATCCTGCACATTTGTATATACACATGTAATGAAAATCGGCAAATAATTGACAGATTTGCTATAATTCAAAATGTTGAACAAAGATCTTTGATATTTCAAACATATCATTTGATGAGTATTGGATAAATTTCATGAAAAATTCAGCATCAGGGATAAATAAGCATTGAAGCAGCCACAAATTTAAAAATTTACTCTGGAAATGAGTGGAATCAAGTGCCCGATGCGCGGTGCATTATGGGATTTCATATCTGATGGTGTTTTCGTACTAATTCACCTATGGTGCTGAAATTTCCTAGGTATGTGTGACATACCCATTATATAATGTGTGTGAGACACCAAAGTGGCAAATGTGAAAAGTTTGAATAGCTGTGTATTTAAAATTGTTATCGTGTTTGTTTTTCTGGCCGTTTTAAGGGTGGACAAAGTGAGAAAAGAAAAAAAAATGCCATGTAAAGTGGTGAGGGAAAACACTGCCCTAAGCTGTTCATAGTGATTGATTCATTATTTTAAACATCTCTAAATGGGTATGCGGTAGCTGAGGTATGTCGAAATTTGAGAACATTCATCTTTAGACCACGGTACAAACGTTTGCTGAACGTTTCTGCCTTCCATGGTTAGTGACTAAATATGTATTAACAACACACCACTGGCGTCCACTGTCACATTCTATTTGCTTCTTCGCAGTTGGATACATGGCTGTATTTGTATATAAAGGATTATCTTCGGCGGTAAAATTGATTGGTTGATGTTTGGTGTATACTAAATGTCAATGAATAAATACGGGCTGATGTGGACTCGTGCTGCTAGTATTTTGAGACGGTCGTTCACGCTTCGGCGCCACTCAAAAATAGAACTGGTCTATATCAGACCGTATTCATTCAATAACTCGTCGTCATATGACTGAAAAATGGTTGAGTACGACGTTAAGCCCCAAGCACTCACTCACTCATTCAATAACCTCGAGAATAATTCACGTATACCACGGCGGTCTACGCACAACTAAATAAGCATACTAAAAGATAACATTATATTATAACTACGCCCAACCCGTTGCTTCTTTAACGTTAACCACATTAACCTCAATGGCAAGGGTAGACGCTTCACAAATATAGCACACAGGTCTGTGTTCATTTATCTTTTCATGTAATATAAGATTCCATGATTCGAGAGGTATTAGGACTTAAAAGTAATATTTCTGCCAAAGTAGATATGATGTGTGCGTTATGTTATCAGGGGAGATAACTGTCCACTGTCAGCCTGTTTTCTCTTCTCTGCGACATGGAAAGTGAGACATTTACTTTATTGTTAGAAATATCGCCGTTTTTAAGCCTTCTGACCGCCTTTGCCAACGTGTGTTGTTAATTGTTTACAAAGAGAAGTTGCAGCAACATGGCCTTGGTTGATGTGTCTCCATTTCTGACCAAAATAAGAAATTGTGCGAAACACAAAAACGAGTTTAGAAATGGCCGATTACACAGTATCATAGGCTCAGCGGACTTCGAGATTAAGAATGCGTACGAGAGGATAATCATTGTAGCCATCACACTTGAGTTTTATTTAAATGCATGACTTTGTTCTTTGGGAAAATATCATTGCGGAAGTCCGTTATTATTTTGTGCTATGTTAACATTAGCTCTCTTACTCATAGGCAACATACCGTTATCATCGCCTGTGTTTCATTTATTTGACGGTTACGTAAGGTCATACTCAAGAATGTTTCCCTTATACGATGACTGTAAGTTATATGTGGATGAAACTGGAATACTTGGAGTGTATCACCGGACTTTGCCAAATCACTGACAAATCTTCCCACGTCATATTGGTGGAAGACAAGTGGTCTTCAACGACCGTGGTATTCGACTCTGCTTCTTTCCATACTGACTCTACCTTCATTCCCTTCGTCTTGCTATCTACACTGAAAACTGTTGACGGCTTCTCTTTGAACAAATCCGTCCTAGTTTCTTACTAATTTGATATTTATATGAAAACAAGCCTCGGGGTCCACCAGCAGAATCCCCTTTTATACCCGAATGCAGCATGAATAGGAGGCCGTTTTGGTTTTACTTCTCGTGCTGTACGTCTTTAATTAATTATATCTGAAGAAGATAATGATGGCGTAAGCACACACTGCTTTCTACAACACGGCGGAAGAGCAATAAGACGCTGACAAATATAGAATAACAACCAGCATTATTCACAATTGTGCCAACTTACTCTGCTGGGACCTTCGGTTTTGTTTTCAGGAACATTCAGAGAGCCTCGACATAGCATGATCAGTGGTACATTATACTGCTCGAGTATTTTCACTCCACCGTTACACTTTGGTTCTATTTCATTCTGAAACCTTGCCTGATTTATTTATTTATTTGATTGGTGTTTTACTCTTACAGCGTAAAACACCAATCAAATAAATAAATAAATCTTTTAGTTAGAGCGCAGTTGCACACAATGTACGTTACAAATTGTTGTATTACACCTTCAAGTCGGTCAATCAGGTGTGATGTAAATTTAAGTACACTTTGTACTTTGCCAAGCAACCAGTTAGGAGACGATTGCCTTTAGTTGTAGTATATTTATTTAATCTTACAACTGAATACCATTTCATTAATACCGGAATAAAACGGGAACAAATCCGTTTTTAAAAAGTTTTATTCAGAGTAGAAAGTGAAAATAAAAACAAGAGAGAGAAGAGACAAGTACTAAATATAATGTTGTAGCTCTGGCGTCACTACCGCTTCCTGCTAGTCCCATGATTGTATTGGTCTCTACAAGGCGGACGTTGATTGGCTGTTGGGGCCTGTAATCGTTCACCAATCTTACTTCATTAGTCGCATTCGCGGCATTTGCCCTTAGGTACTTGCGGAACAAGTCGACCTGAAGGAAAGCGACAGGAGAATTAGAATGAGATTGTAAGAAAGGATCATGGGAGCGTAGGAGCAATCTGTTATAGGCTCCATAATACTGTGTATGGATAAGGGTGTCTTTATATTTACAGGTTTGGATAACACGACGTTTCTCAAATTTTGCCATTCTATTATATTTATGTACTAGTATATCGAATACCTACGAAGATTTTTGAAACGAGGGTCTTTACCACTGGAACGGCAAGATGGAACACCTTTTGAGCATTAGTTAAGACACAGCATATTTTTTTAGTGGAACAGTTCACAATTTAAATTAGGCTACAACTGCATGCAGAGATCCACAACGACCACGCATGTTAATTCGTTTTATTGAAATATTTTCAATTATGAGATCCACTGTCATATTTCAAAAGTTATATGCATCTTTACTTCGTTAGTTTTACTAACCAAAACTTCATTAAGAAACTAAAGAAACGGTTGAGATTTTGTAGAGTGAGCTGTATACAAGCAGGAACGTTTTACTCAAAAGCTATGGAGAGGAATACCACGTATATATGGTCTGAAATTCGACCGCTTTTATCAGTAATGCCAAAATTTGCAAAAAGTTAGTTTAAGTTTAAGCATGATTCATGTTTGAGAGAATTTTTCCTGTATCTCTCCGAAACGAACAACTATTACTGTATTGAAGACAACAGCGTGTAGAGTTAAATCAGAGCAGCGACAACTGTGTGATACTGTTGGTAAAGGGTCGCACGTAACCAGTGAATTCCGTCCTGTTGTCAATTTGCATCAGTTAGCTTTATTCTAATTGCTTATGTAAATGCTTAAAACAGCAGTGACTTACTCGTCCCTTGGCACTATGTCTTAAGCAGAATCGGGTAAATATGATGAAAACTGAAAATTGTAAAACACTGCAAACGAAATAAAACCTATACTGAGAGTTGGAGTTATGATTATATAAACAGCCTTGTAACAAGGGTTGTCTCCCTTCCTAAAGCAGGCTCCATAGCTGAGTTATCAAGTTGACATATATTTCATTGGTCCTGCCAATAAGATCACTGATGATATCGATTAATTCATGAATTCTCGGCCTACTCAGAGTTGATTGTCACAGTGTATTAAGGTGGTAAATCTATCAATGTCTACATTAGGCGAGTCATATTTGGTTACAAACTGTCATCCACTGTCATCTAGAGTTGTACAATTTTCCCCTTCACTCTACACTTACAGCGTCGTCAAAACATTCACGTGCACTGTCATTTCACTGACTGATTTATTTGTTTAATTTGTATTTTTCATCAACCTAGAGAATATTTCATTTACAGGATCGCAGTCAGCCAAGTCCAACCACAGTCGCGTGACCGAGACCTTGATTAGATCACAGGATACAGATGCCCAAGGCCGAATGGCTCGTAGGAAAAACACAGTAAACCACTCGGCCAGTAGACATGCGAGGCGATTAGTTTACAAATCTGGGGTAGTAATTTATATATATATGGTTTCACACATTTGGAGTCAGAAAACCGATTAAAAGAACCATTTCCACATGAGGACACACACCGCGTGACCACATGTAGGGACAGAATCAGCTCTTGTAGTGATTGTAGTGGCAGTTGATACTGGGAAATTCCAATTAGCTTAGTTTGTAGAGTGCATAAAATATGTTTATCAAGGTGACATAAAATCGTCGCTGATACGCTCATGTGAGAGATAAACGAAACGAGACTAACCCTTGGCTATTTAACTGAATTTTAAGTGTTTCACGACTGCCAGATTTAACCCAGTAGATCCTATCTCTACTGTCAGACAATTAGTGCCTATTCTGTATCCCTTTAAGACGCTATTATTGTATTGTACCTGATCTTTAGAGACAGTGACGTAGTCTGGGTAAAGCGTCCACACCACACTCTCGTAACACGGTGGAGTTGTCAGAGAGCCGCTGTAGCGGTAGAACGTTTTCGTGTCAGACGGCAACAGGCTTTTAAGTGTCATAGGTTCCATTGGAATCTCTTCGCCTGTTGGTGGCAAAAACAAGATCAAAGAATTTGTTGCCACTTTGTTTGATGGAAAGTTACTGCAGAGAGCTATATAACAGTTTCACAGATGGTCGGACAAATAAGCCTGAACTGAGCTAAGCATTCATAGATATAGCCCAGTGAAATGGCATTGGTCTCGATCCAGACCATAGAAGCGATATGTTATTAAACAATATTGACTACAGATTTCTGACCAATGAAACGTTATGTTATTAAACAATATTGACGGCAGCTAGATTTCTGACCAATGACACGTAAGGCTATTAAACAATGAAACGTTATGTTATTAAACAATACTGACTATAGATTTCTGACCAATGAAACGTTATGTTATTAAACAATATTGATTACAAATTTCTGACCAATGAGACGTTATACTGTTAAACAACACTGACTACAGCTAGATTTCTGACCAATGAAACGTTATGTTATTAAACAATATTGACCACAGATTTCTGACCAATGAAACGTAAGGCTATTAAACAATATTGACCACAGATTTCTGACCAATGAAACGTAAGGCTATTAAACAATACTGACCACAGATTTCTGACCAATGAGACGTTATACTGTTAAACAACACTGACTACAGCTAGATTTCTGACCAATGACACGTAAGGTCATTAAACAATACTGACCACAGATTTCTGACCAATGAAACGTTATGTTATTAAACAATATTGACTACAGATTTCTGACCAATGAGACGTTATACTGACAAACAACACTGACTACAGCTAGATTTCTGACCAATGACACGTAAGGCTATTAAACAATACTGACCACAGATTTCTGACCAATGAAACGTTATGTTATTAAACAATACTGACTACAAATTTCTGACCAATGAGACGTTATACTGTTAAACAACACTGACTACAGCTAGATTTCTGACCAATGACACGTAAGGCTATTAAACAATATTGACCACAGATTTCTGACCAATGAAACGTTATGTTATGAAACAATATTGACCAGATTTCTGACCAATGAAACGTTATGTTATCAAACAACAATGACTACAGATTCTGACCAATGAAACACTGGCCAATGGAAACGTTTAAACAATAATGACCTCAGATTTCCCTCATTCTAATGTCTCGCTCACTGTAACATCTGGCGTAATTCTATGGCCTTCAAATTTGTGTTCAAAAACACCAGTTAAATAAATACAAAGATTGATTTTCAACCGTTCCCGCCTAATATATCAACTTGTCACTCACGGCAACATACCTTTATGTATCGGGGAGTCTAAATGGCTGACAATATGCTGGAATCCAGGATGCTCTTCTTCACCCACCTTCAATAGAGAGCGATAACTTTTACTTATCGCGTATATGTTTATTTATTTGTTTTATTATTTTTTTCCAATAAAAGCACTAACTCCGCAAATAACTAAGCAAAAACATGCGCCATGTTTAGTAGGCGTGGCAAAGCAAAGGCATGATCAACTCTCGTGCAAACAACTGTTTCAATACGAACAATGTGCAAAAAAATACGTAAAATAATTTTACTACTTTCAAGCAGTTTAAAAATGCATTGTTTTAACTGAGGGACAATTTATGTTATCGATTTCCTGATTTTAAATATAATACAATTGTTACCTGCATAAAGATGGCCAGCACTGCTAGTCCGTCCGGTTTGTTGACGGCATCGCTAAAGTTGGCGTACTCTGTGGCGTAATGAACGATATGCATCTGAAGAAAAATAAGCACAAGTTAACATATATAACAGATTAAAAAAAAAACATCCTTTTACCTCTGACATACCGTTTCAACTTCACAATCGATCATACCGTTTTCGTAATTGTTTTTACGAACACGATTTACTAACTATTGGCATATAATATATTTAAAGACGTGCAGCATGGAGAGCAAAACCAGAGAAACGACGTTAGTGTGATAGCTGGTAAATGGTGATTTGTAACCGGTGAAATACGGCCTCGTGTGAATTCACCTCAGATAGGGTTTCACGTAAATGCTTTAACAGGAGCAAACTATACCCCACCTAGCGTCTGGCTCAGGTAGAATTAGGTCAAAAAATACAGCACAAAAAGTTAATTGCAATTTAAATATACCTCACTTGTCTACAGTTTCTCAAAATGCTGTACTGTCATCACATTGATCATACAGTGACATGAAAACAATGCAAACGGACCAGGCCACGAGATGCCTAGTACACCAGCAGAATCAATGTTATTGCGGAGTGCTATATAATTTAAGACGTGCAGTATAGAGAGTAAGACCAGAGCGACGGCAGTGTGATAGTTGACAATTGGTCACAAATTAGGGCATGAGACTCAGGCTTACCTCCATGGGAAATCCATCACTGTCGACTGAGTGTTCCGAACCTCGCCGATCTGCTTCGCCCCAGTGAAAGTGAAATTGAGCTGCCTTATATTGGTAAGGGAGACCCCCATACTCGATGAATATATCATGATCCAAGTTAACTTGTGCTGGGATAAAAAAGACATTAGTAAAGAATAAACGCAATGGCTCTGTTACACAATTCCCCCCCCCCCCCCCCACCCACCCGGCATGTTGTGATATCAGTGGGATATTGGAGCCAACATTTTCAGTTTGTTGATGGTGGGAATCTGAAACATTTCAGCCATATATCAATGAATTGAAACCCCTTCTTCAAAGGCAAACAACGACCACGTGAGCCTAAAACATCTAAACTGATAACTGGCTGTAACCATTCGACGACTAACAAAGTAGACTGTCAGCTCAGACGTGAAAGGAATTTAGAATTTTAAGGCAACAAATGATCAGTAACACGCATTAGGGTGAAATGAAGTCAAGTCCTTGAAATGAAATTGACCAAAAAATCGCACGAAGTCAGTTCAGTGAGTAAAATAACAATCGTCACGATCATCGATATCAACAGAAACCTTACCGGTAAGGTCGTCATCATACGTGTCATCTATACTGTACTCAAAAAATTAATCCGTTAAACAGAAAGCCTGTTGTCTCAGTGACCTTAGGACGTATTCTGTTATTATAACATAATATTCTGTCATATTCAACATAATATCCTGTTAGTTTAATAGAGTATTTATGTTGAATTTATAGAATATGCGTGTTATATTTAACAAAACAATCCGCCACAATAGCAGAATACATTTTAGCATTACCCAGACTGATGCTAGAGTGTAACAGTTCTGTCAAAATTATCGCCTTCATCATCAACATCTTCAGTTTAGCTATCACTATTCTCCGCAAAACCATCATCTTATTTATTAATATATTCTTACCAGAATGGCCATTATTTTTCAAAACGGGTTTTGTCAACATCTGATCGTAGCCAGTAAATTTGATCTCCCCTAGCCTCTTGTTGAGAATGACCTCGTCCGTGACAATGTTGATTGGGGACTGTTTCTTTCCGCCACACCTTGGGAACTCTTCGTACCATTTTTCTGGCCCTGAAGCAAAAAAAATTGCTTAGAATCACACAAATGGGGTAATGTCAAGCCGTCATTTCCAGACTTAAATTAGTACTTAATAAATGCCATGCGTGACCTGTCTGAAACGTTTCCCAAAAAGTTATTTAGAGTCGATGATGTAGAAAATTGAGGAGCTGAACGTTTGTGAACTAGAGAAGTTTCTAAGGGAAAGAGGCTTTATTTGTGCATCTGGAACACGGTGAGACAAGTGATCGGTAATTTATTGTCTACAAAGGTTACCTAACAAGTCACATGTTACAGGAGGATTGTTTTTTTTTCCTTCAACCACAGAAGAGTTCGAACTCGAAACGCATCTATTAGTTTCCCACCAAGACGGCTTCTCATCTCCCTGCTGGGCTACAGCGATTTGTCAAATAGCTGGTGAGATGCAGCCTTTTACCAGGTAGATGGTGCGATTTGGGAGTTTGGTGTAGAGGTTTTCCAGATATCTGGCGGCGCTTTGGGGCTGGTGTTCATTTTATACTGGACCCAATTGTTCAAAAGTGTTTTAAAAGTTAAGAACAGTATTAACTTTAGCCTGGATTAAAGTCCCATTAATTTTGTATTAGGCCAAGACTGGTGCTAAGGTTTATGCCTAGATAAACTTTTAACACTTCTGAACACCTGGCCCCTAAAACACAAACGTGTGTATGACCAAAAACAATAGGTTTCCCCGGCCCTCTGCAAAGGGAAGCAAATCTTATAACTCCTAAAACAATACAATATTGAATACCAATGATTTCAATAACATAATAAGTCATCCCGGAAACTGCGGGAAATTAGATTGCCGGAGAGAGAATCTGAGTGATTTCGACGTGTTTCGAATGCAGATTTGGCCAATGTGTACACATTCATTTTCACATTTAAAAATATCCCCAAAACAACTCACGTTCAGCCTGGGTGGGGTTGAAAACAGGCTGTCCCTGAATATATAGTATTTATTGTCTTGGGTTCCAGAGTTACAAACAGTACAAGTAAAACTGCGGCATCTGTCTTGTCCACCAGACGGAAATGGCTACTGCTGCATGGACGGTACGATTCAAGAGAGGTAATTATGTAAAACACGCCGTCTCCCACTGGGAACAATATGGAATGGTTCACATGTCTAAATAGGCCTAATATACTATTTAGTAAATTGGTACGAAATTGAAATATTGGCCTATACAGGCTACAGAAAATATCTGTGGAATTAATGTTAATAGGTAGGTAAGAAATATAGGCTAAAATATTTTTTCGTCGACTTGAGCGGAACATTTTTGCCTCGCCGGGGGGGGGGGGGGGGCACTCCCTCTCCCCTCCCAGCCTACGCCCCTGGTATATTAATAGTTAATATCGCTATTTTAGTAAAGTAAAAGGCATCGCTGTTTTATGAGTTACAAACTTTGTCTCCCTTTGAAGTGGGCTGAGAAAGCTCATCGAATGCATGATAAGCGCAGTAAACTGGTCCGTTCTAAAGTTTTACAGCATGTCTACAAGAACTCCCTAGATTGAGCAGCTAACACTGGAGGACAAATGTATCGAAGTTAGTTACGGCTATTCGTGCTTTCCTGCTTTCTACTGGAAAAAAAACGCGACAACGATAGGACGAGACGAATGTGCGAGGCAAACGTACGAACGGACGAAACAAAAACGTGCAAGGCCGAGGTGAAAGTACGAAAGTTTGAAGGGAAAGAACGAGGATTTACCAGCTTGTCATCAGAAGGTAAAAGGCCGAAAGGGCGAGATATGATGGAATCTAACCTTTCGATCTTTCCTCTTTTGGTTTGTAATGCGAGTTATACGCGGAAATCAAAAGTACGAAAGTACGAGGATCAGCGGAATCTCGCTCTTCGGTGCTTTCGACCTTCTGCATTATTGCTCTCGCCCTGCAAGTACTTTTTATATGACGGATAGGTGGAAAGTACGAAGCATCGAAACATTATTTTCCACTATAGCTGATTGCTTCTGTTCATTACTAAAAGAATAATTAAATTCAAATAAAACCTATATGTTGTCTATCGCTCTTTTTCTGGTGTATACATCTTCATAGTTTTAATCCACACGTTCCACGAGTTTATTTTCGTCCGGACAATGCTAAGTGGAGCAAACTCGGTTCACAAATGACGCTCAGAGAAGCTCGACAGGTTTCAATGGGCCAGTAAGACCCTCCTAGTTGTGATTTTATGGTCTTCATTATATATAATACCTAGCAGACATGAAGTAAAATGAGTTCACATTCAGCGTAAAGCTTTGACATGTTAAGGACAGCAAACTCCAGTTCCAGGTTAGCAAATGGAAGAGTACAGGTCTGTATTTCTGAAAGCTAAGTTGAGAATTACGAAACAGATTTCAAGGCCCGTGTTTATTCAAACGCGGCTGCTGTAAAAATGTTCAAAATAAGCACATTGGTCCGTTACTGCAGGGCAATGTACCAACTACAATTTGATTTATTTCCTACCCTGGGCTTTACATTTAGTTGAAATATTCAAACACATCTACAGTATATGTGTTTTCCTGTAGAAAGTTTAAATTTTGTACACTTATTCCGTATTGCAGAACAATGTACTGGCCACAGTTTAAGTTCTTTCCTGAGTATAACTTTTTAACTACTTGCAAATTAAGACTTAAGTCTTAAATAAATGGATAAGTACGGGCCCAGATCTATAGCATAACCGCTACCGGCAATTGCTGGTATCATCTTTGGGGAGGCGTTGAACTTTGTCTTGGAATTACAGCTGATCTTTGTATTTAATGTCTACGTTTAAAATGCATTTTACCCTCCGGAGGGACCTCCGTGGCCGAGGGGCTTAGCACCCCAGCACGACGCAATGGCCCAGGCGCCCAATGCGATCGCTGTGAGTTCAAGCCCAGCTCATGCTGGCCTCCTCTCCGGCCGTATGTGGGAAGCTGTGACAGCAGCCTGCAGATGGTCGTCAGTTTCCCCCAGTTCTGCCCGGTTTCCTCCCACCATAATGCTGGCCGTCGTATAAGTGAAATATTCTTGAGTACGGCGTAAAACACCAATCAAATAAATAAATAAATATACTGTAGTGTAACAGTATCTCAGAGAGCGTGAATCTTGTATGTCATGCCACGTCTGTACTCTACTGAGTTTGTTGAAACAAACCTGTACTGTACATTTCATTATGCGCTTATGCAAAGTATTAGATCGCCGCTTGGGATACATGAACAGAGGCAACCAAAGCGTATAATATTTTACTATCGACACCATCTCTCCGGCCGTACGTGGGAAGGTCTGTCAGCGAATGGTCGTGGGTTTCCCCCGGGCTCTGCCCGGTTTCCCCCCCACCATAATGCTGGCCTCCGTCGTATAAGTGAAATATTCTTGAGTACGGCGTAAAACAGCAATCAAATAAATAAATAAATAAATCGACACCTTATATTTTAGCATGGTACTTGGTTTGAATACTGATTCATTCAGCCACCTAGAACATACCTTTCGTCTTTCATAAATCATTGGAAACTGCTGACTGTTTCTCTGTGTATGATTCCGACTTTCGTACTTTATACACTTTCTTAGTTCTTGGGTAGTTTGTGTTAAACGTCGTTTTGGCAATTGGCCTTGGGATTGTTGACCCAGAACTTCCTTATTGGCTGACGGCTGGTATACGAATGTCTGTTTAATCGCATAGATTCATTCAC
Source organism: Liolophura sinensis (assembly GCF_032854445.1). Lineage (NCBI taxonomy): Eukaryota > Metazoa > Mollusca > Polyplacophora > Chitonida > Chitonidae > Liolophura > Liolophura sinensis. The sequence continues at coordinate 14,736,293 of NC_088304.1, read as the reverse complement.
GGGCTCGGTAGCCGAGATAAAGCGGTTTTATTGCATCAAAAAGAATGTGTGGAAGATGTTGTACGACGCATTTAAGATAGAAGGGCAGTCATTGACCTTAAAGATATCAATCAAAGCAGCTATTCTAAGAATGGGAGCTTAAAATTGTCATTATCAGTTTGGCTTAAGTCGTTTAGCTGGTTTTGCTTTTATGTTTGTTACTAGTATTTCTTTGAACATTTGCGTACAACTGACAACCTGTATGGTGTTTACATACTGCTGCGCTTTTGAAAACACTCAGAATGATCATGTAGGCCTTAAACTGTGTTCCTTAAAACAGCGAACTTTATAGATGTAAACGAAGAGCCTATGCCCGATCTCTGTCGCGTTTTTTTTTTCCTCTTGTTTTTCTTTCATTGGATGGATATTTAGTTAATACTTAATTAAACAGGCTTCAATAGATCCTGTTACTAGGCAACGTGAAGCACGTGGCCTGGATCAGCTTGTTAGATGTGGCGTGACCCACTGAAACCTCTCCATAGTGCGATCGCTGTGAGTTCAAGTCCAGGTCATGCCAGCAAACTGGCGGATGGTTGTCGGTTTCTCCGGGCTCTGTCCAGTTTCCTACCACCTCCGTCGTATAAATGAAATATTCTTTAGTACGGCGTTAAACACCAATCAAAAAATGGATAAATACATTGATAACAAAATAATTAATTGACTCTCCCTGTGCTTAAGGCGTTTTGGACATGGAACAAAAAACTTGAGTCGTAAATGTATGTGGTACGTTCGAAAGGACAAACGGAACGGAACTCTACTTGTGACCCTTAGTAAAGTGAAAGGCTCTTGATAAGTGAGGCTGCGAGTTCGAGCTCTCTACCGCTAGTTCAGCTGCAGCCTTGTGTCACGAGGTTTTGCAGGTACCTGGTAAAGGGCGGTGGTTTCCTCTAGTGCCTTTTCCCACCCAGAAATCATATTAAATATGCGTTTGAAATATTCTTGCGTAAAAACCAATTCAATAAATATGTAAATACCTAAACAAAAGTCCGTACTTACTGTTTGCTCCTTCGTAACCCCACTCGTTTCCTGCAAAAATATAACAAGTTAAAATCAAGACAACTATTCAGAATTGGTTGCTGTTTAAACTGTTATTAAATGCTATAAATAAGATTTATTACGGCAATTGTTACGACGCCGAATACAGGAGAGTTTGCTTAACTCTCAATTCTATGAAAGTGAAAAATTTATAGAACGTGTGGCCTCAGGGGGTAAATCAACAAATAATAAATTTAGGAAATGTGAATGTCACAAATCGAACTGATAAAATTGGCCAATACTCAATATCAGTCATAGCAAGTATGTATTTTCATATGACAACATGTATACGTATCTAGTACAGAGATTCAATAGCAGGCATCACGATTCAACGATAAAATTCCATGTAACAGCGAGGTATTTTTCATTAATGAGATAGCTGACAGCTGCCATGCGTAGCGAGCTGTACAAACGACGGTGAGCGATGGCATGTGTAAAAACAACATCATCGCGATCACATGACAGGGGTCAATGACTTGCCGTACATGCAGAACCACTTATAGATACACTTGTCCGTAGAAGGCATATATAGGTCGTGATTATAAGCTACCACTTCAGCTGACCTTTTCATGATATGATATTTACAAGCAGCCTTGCTAACATTAAAAACTGATTTAGATTTGTAAACCTAATGATTTGTAGTTTGTTTATTTTAGTTTTAATACGCTGTTTTTATTGGATGGCTGGTTGGTTGTTTACAGTTTTCTGCTAAAACACGTAACTGGAAAGTGTGGGCAGACAAAGGTTTCTCACGTGCAGACTTATATACATGAATAACTAACAAACAGAAGGCTTGAGTGAGTGAGTGAGAGAGTGAGTGAGTGCTTGGGGTTTAGCAATTGATCAGTGATATGACGACAAAATGTCATTTACTTATTTATTTGATTAGTGTTTAACGCCGTGCCGGTGACTGTGAAACATGTTCAACAATGTGGTGGGAGGAAACCGGGTAGAGCCCGGAGGAAAACCACGACTACCTGCCGATTAGTGGCAGATCTTCAGAAAGACGACCGAAGAGGAATTGGTGACAGTCTCCTTGGTCATTGCGCCGCGCTGGCGTGCTAGCCACGGAGGCCCCTGGAGTCAGTAGATGTGTGTACGTATATTGTGTCTTCTTGTGGCAGGGCTAGTCCATGCCGCCAAAGTACTGTCGACGCTGAAATATCATGACAAAGACACCAGACATGATAATTTATTTATTTATTTATTTATTTATTTATTTGATTGGTGTTTTACGCTGTACTCAAGAATATTTAACATATACGACGGCGGCCAGCAATATGGTGGGTATAGCCCGGGGGAAACCCACGGCCATCCGCAGGCTGCCGACAGACCTTCCCACGTTCGACCGGAGAGGAAGCCAGCGTGAGCTGGACTTGAACTCACAGTGGACGTGATAGTCAAATTAAACTAACACCCTACTAACACTAATACCAAACAGTCCGGTTTCTTTGCTCTAACCTCTCAGTGCTCAACTCCAAGCGAGACGGCAACGTTTTAAAGTTGGGTATGACCCAACCCGGGTGAGAGAAATTACAGTATCTGATTTCCATAGTTGTCATTACACTACATGAATACCCCGAACAATCCGACATTGAGAATTGCCTATATATACCGTTATCATTGTAACTATTGATAAGGAATACAGAAAACAGCCTTCAAATCATTAAGTGAATTCGCAATAGACATCGATGTCTGCTATATTCATGATTACGGCACACTACAGTATTCTAACATTGTGGCGTACTGGGTTAATGAATACCTCAAAGAAGCTTAAGTGAGATCGATGACCGCTATATTCATGACCACAGTACACTAGAGTATGCTACCATTATTAAATACAGGATTAATGAATACATAAAACAACCTTTAATTTCACATTAGAATTCCCCAGACGTCAGTATTTAACTAACATACACACTCGACGGCTCAGACTGATATAAGGGTGTGTGTTTAAAGCCGTTTTGGGAATTGACCTGGTGATCGTCCATTTTGGTTGACGGCTGGTATGAGAATGCCTGTTTCAACACACAGATTCGAATCCAGCTGTCGCTGTTTAATTCGGCCAAATCACCTTAATCCAATGGTTTCCTGGTACCTAGTATAGGTCGATGGTCTACTCCGGGCATTCCGGGCAATTCAGGCACTCCGGTTTCATCCACCCATGTGCCTGACTGCGGCCATAAATGTCTAACCTCCTTGTGTACGGTGTTTAATACAAACCAAGTAAAATGATGTACCCCATACTGTGTGGATGTGTATATATCTATACGAGGGTGATTGTACAGTTGTACATTACACCTGCAATACCGGCATTGTGCTGCACAATACCTCATTCACGACGTATCGGACGGTTATAGCCACGAGCAGCCTGTTTCATCCGCCAACAGCTGTATCTGCTACCGGATGCCGAAGTTTTAACACCCCTAAATATCATAATAACACACAAAGCTTTCCTAAATTTAGTCTGTTTCGTCATATACTGTCCTAAGGTGAAATCTTCACCCTAATTATATACAGATATAACAAGGCAGGTCTTTTTAGATAGTATGATACTTGAGGTTTGTTTGTTTGTTTGCAACGAAGTATTTAGTGGAAATGACGTTGATGATCAGCACAACAGAATCGGGAGGAATGTCCGGTCTGGTGTCTTTTCAATGATGTTGATCCAATCAACTTTATAAAACTGACCGAAGGTACTTCACATCCTGTCACATATCGTCTCATTGCATAATTTTCAAATATAGCTGCTTTTGCTCCTGCAGAATATCGAACCCAAATAATTACGTGTATATATACCAAAGATATATATATATATATATATATATATATATATATATATATATATATATATATATATATATATATATATATATATATATATATATATATATATGCACGTGTACCAGGAAATTTCAAAACAAAACAAAGCCGTGTAGAGCTGTTTCAGCAATGCATGTTTGCAAAGAAGGATTGAACAACAGCTGGAACCCTGAATGTCATATCCATATTTTATCTCTCTTGAATATCAAAATAACAACACCGCTAATCCACATCTGCAATGTATCCGACTTTCGTCCGTAAAATGTTTGTGCTTAAGGGTACAATGTTGTACATGCTTGCAATCTACAAGTACATGCGGGGGCCTCCGTGGCTCATCTGGTTAGCGCGCTGGCACAACGTAATGACCCAGGAGTCTCTCACCAATGCGGTCGCTGTGAGTTCAAGTCCAGCTCATGCTGGCTTCCTCTCTGGCCGTAAGTGGGAAGGTCTGCGGATGGTCGTGGGTTTCCACCGGGATCTCCCCGGTTTCCACCCACCATAATGTTGCCCGCTCGTGTAAGTGAAATATTCTTGAGTATGGCATGAAACACCGATCAAATAAATAAACAAATAAATACAAGTACATGCTACAAGAGACGTATCATACCTTAACAAAGGGCCTTCACCTGACAGTAAAGTGTGTACTGCATTCGTACATCCAGCAGAGATATAAATAAACGCATGACCCTGGGAACACGAAGCGATCTTGGACTGGAGTCATAATTTCAAATCACTTTATAATTTTTACTTCTGATGTAATAAGGTCAAAATATTGCTTATCAACTTAAAGTCTGTGTAAATTATTGCAGATTAAATCTAATTATCAAAATTTTCTAATCTATACGTCGAAACAGACATTCGTATACCAGCCGTCAACCAATAAGAACATTCCAGGTCAATATTCGCCAGGCCATTTCCCAAAACGACGTATAACACAAACAACCAAAGAACTAGGAAAGTATATAAAGTACGAAAATTGGACGCAATCACGCAAAGACTAGTAGTCAACAGTTTTCAATGATGTTGGAAAGAGGCAAGGTCAGTTCTAGGCGGCTGAGGAAAATCAGTATTCAAATCGTGTACCATGCTACGATATCAGTTGTTGATCACAAAATGTCTGTCTCAGATGCGCTTTGATTGCAATTGTTCATATATTTGAGGCATTGCAATCTAATTAAACACCAGGAAGGAATATACAACCCCTACCTATCGGGTTAAAGTAAAGAAAAGCTAAAATATGAAGTAAGGCTCATCATACAAACAACTAAAAACTGGGCCTAAAATTCCTTTCAGTTATTTTTTTTTCAGAATTTTTGAAGAGTGTTGAAAGGCATTCAAATGTTTGAATGCTATGGTGGGCTTTATGATGGTATCTAAGGATTCTGAGGTCACACGACCTTTTTTCCCTATGTTAACCAGAAGTAAGGGATTTTGGGGAACATTATTTCATTAATCTTTTACTCGTACGTAAAGAAAGATTAGAGTTGGAAAAACGTCCCATGACGCCAGATTTCCTGCCCTCTGACAGTATGGTCCATAAAGCTCACCTTAGAATTCAAATGTTTCTGCGCCTTTAACTCTTTTCACAAAAAATCTATATATAAAAAAAAAACAAATGAAAGTATACCTATGCATAGTTTTAAGTTTTCTATTTAGTGGCGCCTACAACGATTTTTAGAGGTCTTTTCTTTCAAGCCGAATTAGAAAGAATCATGAAGAATGTGCCAGAGATTCTTGACGCTCTTTCCGTATTTAGTTAAAAAGACAATTATACTCATTGTAAAACTTAAGAAAAAGAGTAAACGCGTTTGATGGAATAGCCTTGACACACTTGTTTTTGCAGTAATAACTTGTGACGTTGATCGACATTGTCACACAACATGCAGGATCTGACAAATGCTACAAAGCGAAATATATACACGTCCTATGGAGGACGCTTCGGTATATTCCTGTCCAAGTAATGATAATTTACAATGTCAAAGTTGAAACAATGGATCTTGTGTGTGTGTAACTGTTCCGTTGCCGACTTGTGTGTAGAGTGTGGTGAAGAAGGTCATGTGGCAATGGGTTTTGTGTGTGTGTAAATGTTCGTTGTCGACTTGTGTGTAGAGTGTGGTGAAGAACGTTATGTGGCAATGGGTTTTGTGTGTGTGTAAATGTTCGTTGTCGACGTGTGTGAAGGGTGTGGTGAAGAAGGTCATGTGGCAATGAGTTTTGTGTGTGTGTAACTGTTCGTTGTCAACTTGTGTGAAGAGTGTGGCGAAGAACGTTATGTGGCAATGGGTTTTGTGTGTGTGTAACTGTTCGTCGTCGACGTGTGTGAAGGGTGTGGTGAAGAAGGTTATGTGGCAATGGGTTTTGTGTGTGTGTAACTGTTCCGTTGTTGACGTGTGTGAAGAGTGTTAATTGTTATTGTGCCAGAAGATGTGATACTCTTAAAGTAAAAGGCCTGTAGAAATCGAAGTAGGCATAACTAAATAGAACCCTAAAAACTATGCATAAATATAATTTCCTTTATTTTTTTTAGACTTTTTTGAAGAGCTAAAAGCGTTTAAACATTTGAATTCTAAGGTGGGCTTTATAGACCATACTATCAGATTTTAAGAACAAAGACGTCTCAGGAAGTTTTTCCAACTCTAATCACGACACTGAATGTTGGAATAGCTCTTTTTACCCATGGGTAAAATATTACCGATAAGTTTCCCACAATTCCTTCCTTCAGGAAAAAAGGTGCTGTGACGTCAGAGTTTTTAGATACTGTCAGTATAGCTCTTAAAGCCCACCTTACTATATCGTGATCGTGTTCATCAGAATCGACTAACTGTCAATAAGCGAACATCTCTTTCAAGTCCGCTCAATGTAAAACTTACATTGATTGTTTAAAAAAAAAATTAAAAAAAATAAACGTCAAATATTTAAAAAGTTTAGCAAAGTTTCTGTCTATATTTTTAACACGGTATTTCTGTTCTACTACAGTTTAAGATGAACAAATTTTAGCCATAAGATATTACTCCCATATAACTAAATCTGTGCTGATTGCTGCGTGACTTACTTAACACAACAGTCATGCGGGCCACTGTGTATGGGCTTTAATGGACTTTATACCGGACGAAAATATAAAACACCGTAATAAATTACAGCTTCACTTATACTGACAAAAGCTATATGTTCAACAGCAGAAAAAAAACTGACAGAACACCGGGCAAATACAAATTCACATCTTGTAGCATTCGGGACATCACGTGGTTGATTAGAGCATGTGGTCAAACTGACTATACGACTATGAACCGGATCTCCAGTATACCACAATACCCATGCTATTAGCCAGTCTTATAAACTTTTGAACTTTTGAAAGAAAAAAGGTACCAAAGTTCAAACTTTATTGAAAGGCTGTAGTTTCTGTTATTGATCTCGGACTTTACCAGTCTAATTTAGCCGGCTTCCAGAAATTTTCTATTCTTTTTATTATGTTTTATTATTAGCCAAAGGATGAGTGGCTGCCCATCGGGTGGTGTACAGTCACTCATCCCCTGACTGTCATCTAAACAGAAAGCAAGAATAGAAAACTGCTGGGCGCCATGCACAAGAATACAGAGACAGGTCATCTGACGTTAAGGCACTTTTCACAAATCCATGTTAGGGCTAAAGTCCGAAATGTCAATCCTCTTTACGAAACAAAATACTTAAAGCTGGATAGAGCCAACTGAAATTTGGCTGATATTATCCGACCACAGTACCGAAGCAGGGGTCACAATTTTATGGATTTTAATTTCAGATTGAATTGCAAGTTTAAACTAAATCTCGAAATTGTTTGGGAAAAGGGCCTTAGGGCATTTATATCAAAATCGTCTACCATCTATTTATCCACCAAACGAAGAAAATTTCCACCCCACTTCTTAAGTTTAAGAAACGTACTTTTGACGAGGGGAAGTGAAAAATAAATGTGCAATTACTCTCTTTGTATTAAAACAGGTCCGATGAAATAAGTCATGTATTTAGACTATGCACGATCATAATTTCACTGAAATATATTGGACTTCGGTCCCCGTCATACAATACTTTACTGAGATTTGACGCTCGCTTTTATCTGGCCAACGACGATGTCATCGGCTGGCGAATGAATTGGAGGGCTTGTATAGTCCAAGCCTTGTATAAAAACGGATGAGCCATATCGTATGCGACTAGCGATCTAAATTTAAACGTGAAATGTATACAATTTAGCATGAGAAGTTCATGAACGCTTAATTGACATTTGAGATAGCCGTTTAATTAAATGAGCTGCATCAAATGGTTATGTCAGTGTGTACATCGGTATGCGCGGCGTCTCTTCATCTCCTTAGCTGAACGTCTACCTCTACAGTTTGACTTTTGTACGTTTATACACACTCTCTCTTTGACATTTAACACGCAAGTCTGTGTTTTTATGGACGCAAAGCACAGATAAATATGCGTAATACAGTATCGTGTTATATTAAAATCACAGTGTATCGATTTTTTTATGAATCCAGAATAGACGCTAAGAAGAATATACTGAATCGGAAAACAAGATAGATGAAATCTTACCCCCAGTGGCAAGAATTACAGTCACCCAGATGGCTCCACACAGCAGTCTTAGTACCGTCACCCCTGATAAAAAGTTGTCACCGGACATTCTGATTTAACTGGACAGGGCTATGTATATACACAGGACGCATCCACGGTGCAGATGGTTCTCTGGACCCAGCTATAGTGCACAAGTATGTGCAGGGAATGTCAACATATACGTTACCCTATCAGTAGGTGTCCCCTTGCGGTGCTTATCAGACCGTCGCCTAGAGAAAGGCTCTGTCTCGCTGGTCACAAGAAATAAAGCATCAACATGTGAGACAGAGATGCAAATCCTTTTGCTGTGGAAAGCATACAAAACATGGAGAAACGAATTGGTACTTGATGTATTTCATTTTATCGATGGGCATGTCACGGTATTTTTTGCATTTTGTGTTCGAGATCAGTAATTTGGTAATTAGAAGGTACTAATAGCAATACTGTTCAAAGATTTCTGAGTTATAACACTAAAAGCTGTTTCAGTTTATGAATTTATTAAGTTCGACAATGAGTATAAATTTGGACACACCGTCCACGATCTTGCCACTCTGCTGATGATAATTAGTTAACCCGGGGCTAGGGGCGGTATGTTCATCGTATTCAATTAGGTCGCGACTTTGGATACATGACCAGCTGCATTCAAAGTGCAGTTGGGATACATAATTTATTTTCCACCACTTATATACTAGCATCTATGCGTCGAAACAGACATTTTTATACCAGCCGTCAACCAAAATGATTCATCCTTAACATTCCTTGCGTCTTTTCAGCATCATTGAAAACTCTTGACTGTCTCTGTTTGAATGATTTCGTCCAAATGTGGTACTTTCTATACTTTCTTAGTTCTATGTTGGGTTGTTATACGGCGTTTTTAGAATTGGCCCTGGGATTATTGATCTGGAACGTCCGTATTAGTTGACGGCTGGTACACGAGTATCTGTTTCCACGCATTGATACGTAGACGGACGTACCTACGGCTGGATAGCATAATAATGTATGTCTCAAAGGAAATGAAATGCGAAAGGAAAATGGAATAACAAGGATCGGTTGCGTCATTATAAGCGCGTTGCAGTTCCACGCGCATAGATGTTTCATATTGCTAACAGAGATTTGTTATCTTGCTTGGATCAAAATGGAATACTAGTAAATTCTAATCCTGGGTGGGGTTGCTCTTATAGTCTGTTCTGCACAGTGAACAGCTGCAGTTCGCAGTGGATAATCACCCAATACAAGACTTAAAATGGATGTCGAAATCTCGAAATCCACCGAAAAATCCTCGAAAAACAATTGACAAAACAAAACACAGAAACTCGACTTTCACTGGAAACGATTTCAGATGTACGATTTTCAAGAATGGGTTGCAGCACTGATGTGTATGAGGCACGTGACATCAGCTGAACGTTTACTTTTACAAGCATACGGATGCAGTCATTCAAAATCCAGTTTGAATTTGATACATTCATATTCACAGCATCCACACCCACCGCTCTTCGGCATTTTATACAAGCCTGTAGTATGTATATGCCACTCATAGATGAATATGGTTAATACAACATCGTGCAGATTTAATACGAAAGTGAGTCGACTTTTTATATGCCATAGCCACAACAGAAGATCGACGTAATATATTGAAGATGAAAATAAAACAGGCGAAATCTTACCGCCACTGGCAAGAATTGTAATCACCCAAGCGGCTCCAGACAGCAGTCTTAATACCGTCACCCCTGACAAAAAGTTGTCACAGGGCATTGTGATTTAACTGTATACCGCTGTGTATATGTATATGAGACGCTCCCACTGTTCGGATGGCACACTCCGCTCTTTGTACCCAGGTGTAATTAATGTGTCAGGACGTGTAGCGATAGCGGATATATATACGGTACACTACCAGCAGTCGTCCTACCGGACCGTCGCCTAGAGAAATGCACTGATTCGCTGGTCTCAGCAAATTATGCATCAACACGTGAGCCTAGATACAGATGCGAATCATTTATGCAGTAGCAAGCATAACAACCATGGAAAAAGGGGTGACATTTTAGTCTATCGATGCAAATGTCTCGGTATTTTGCATTTGAGTTCAGTAATTTGACACTTAGAACGGATAACAAAAGTAGTCAAATATCATGGGATTTGAAAAAATATATTCTTTTAACAACAAGGTTTATTTCAATGAACGCATCCAAGCGGATGTGGTTGGATAAAAGAAAAATGTCACAAAAGACGTGAATTATAACAGGGAAAGGGAATAAATAATAAGGTTAGGATTTGTCATTGTTAGCGTGCTGCAGTTCTACACCATAGCATTGATATCTCGTATTACTTACAGCAATTTGTCATCTCAATTGGCTCAAAATCGAATACATGTAAGTGCTAATCCTGGGAGGGATTGCTCTTATAGCCTATACCGATTAGCGCGCAGCTGAAGTTCGCTCTCCATAGTGACCCAATACACGTGTACTAGGGTACTTGGTGTTAAACGTTGTTTTGGAAATAAATCTTGCGATTATCGACTTGGAACGCCCTTTACCAACTACGAATGGTATACGAATGTCGGACATGACGCTTATATTTATGTGTTTGACCCCAAATAGGTCGCTGAAATCTCGAAAAGGAGTACACAATGTAGAAAATAGGCCTACTGATGAGAACTGACTTCTATTTCACAGGAAACTATTTCAAAGTTTGCATTGTATGAAGATTTCTCGTTCAAATGTTTTTGAACTTTCAAGGTTGGTCTTGATTATTACTGATTCTGAACTATGCTGGGTTTTTTGACTTGATACTTATATATTTTACGCGGACTTGCACAAATACAATCGGCGATGTCCAATTTTATTTACGTATTTGATCAGTGTTTTATGCCGTATTCAAGAATATTTCACTTATACGACGGCGACCAGCATTATGTTGGGAGGAAACCGGGCAGAGCTCGGGGAAACCCACGACAATCCGCAGGTAGACGGTGTCCAGTGGAACCCATATTATATCCTCATTATTGTAACCAGACTAGAATGCCACGAGTCCGTTATTATTGCCATGGGTCAGCTATTTATTTGTTTATTTGATTGGTGTTTTACGCGTACTCAAGAAAATTTCACTTATACGACGGCGGGTAGTATTGTGGTGGGAGGAAACCCGACAGAGCCCGGAGGGAAACCCACGACCATCCACAGGTTGCTGTCACACCTTCTCATTTACGGCCGGAGAGGAGGCCAGCATGAGCTGGATTTGAACGCACAGCGATCGCTTTGGTGACAGGGACCTGGGTCATAGCGTCGTGCTGGCGAGCTAATTCCCTCGGCCACGGAGGTCCCCGCTGCAGAGTATAATGCATTTTAAACGTAGACATTAAATACAAAGATGAGCTGTAATTCCAAGACAAAGTTCAACGCCTCCCCACGATGATTCAAATACATTTTTGAGTCTCTTGTATGGAAGCCCGTAGCGGCTATGCTAAAGATCTGGGCCAGTAGTTATCCAGCAATTTAAGACTTATGTGTTAATTTGCAGGTGGTTAAAAGTAGTTAAAATTCAGTAAAGAGCTCAGATCGTGGTGAGTACATTGTTCTGCAGTAAAAAATAAGTGTACACAATTTAAACTTCCCACGTACGGACGGAGAAAAGCCAGCAAGGGCTGGACTTGGACTGCATTGGTGGGAGGTTCCTTGGTGATTGGGCTGCACTGGAGTGTTATCCACCGCGGCCACGGAGGAACCGAGTCAGCTATTATTGCCCTTGGTCAATTGCTATTTCTAAATGTGGTCTAGCACACATTGATGCCAGCCGACTTACTCAAGAAGTGTTGATATAGCACATAATAGGTCTCGGGCTATATAAACTCTGTCCTTGCTAGGAGACTTCCTTGTGAAACTCCATAACTTACCAGTGACTCTATGTTTATATATCAGGCCACTGACACTGAGTTTAAAATGGGTTAACAAATTTGTGTCAGCGAATAAAAAAAAAGTGATGAATTGATGTGAATTTTTTAGTGCCTGGGTATTTGGCCCGAGTGTACATCCATATTTTTTTCTTTGTGCCATTAATGCATTGGATTAAGTCCCCCAAAATAACTGGTCGGAAGCTTGAAAAACGAGCTTGAACAATTGACAGATAAATATAGAAAGTATTAACAAAGGCAGTAATGAAAAACATCCACCTTTGAGTTAGAAATCTTTTCGAATATGTGATTATGTCCTTTTGCTTATATAAATGGACAGAAAAATGGACCGGATATTGTCCACAAATATTTCATGAACAAAAAAAAAAAATGGAAGGAGATCTCATGACAGACAGCCTACGATACACGAACGAATTAGTGGAGGCAGACTTCCCTTTACATTCGTCCTTTCTTTAAATTTCTTTAAAAAAAAAGTTGGCGATCAAAGATCAGTCTTTCAACGGTTATATGCCCAATATGTTCACAGAAAATGTGTAATGACAAATGTCATACTGTACAGACGAAAATATCACGTAGATTTGTGCGAGAAATCCCCCAAGCTTCCACGAACATACTCCACCACTCTCTCACAGAACAATATATCCCACTCTCCCACAGGACACTATACCCCACTCTCCCACAGGACAATATATCCCACACCTTCACAGGAAAATATACCCCACTCTCCCACAGTACAATATATCCTACCCTCCCATAGGACAATATACCCACTCTCCCACAGGATCATATATTCCACACCTTCACAGGACAGTATACTCCACTCTCCCACACGACAATATACCCTACCCTCCCACAGGATAATATACCCCACTCTCCCACAGGGCAATATATTCCACATTTTCACAGGACACTATACCCCACTCTCCCACAGGACAATATATTCCACATTTTCACAGGACACTATAGCCCGCTCTCTCAAAGGACAATATACCCCACTCTCGAACAGGACAATATATTCCACATTTTCACAGGACAATATATCCCACCCCCTCACACACAGGGCTATGTACCCCACTTCCCCACAGTACAATATACCCACTCTCCCACAGGACAATATACCCACTCTCCCAAAGAACAACATATCCCACACTTTCACTGGACAATATACCCCACACTTTCACTGGAAAATATACCTCACACTTTCACGGGACAATATACCCCACTCTCCCATAGCACAACATATCCCACACTTTCAGTGGACAATATACCCCACACTTTCACGAGACAATATACCCCACTCTCCCACAGGACAATATATCCCACACCTTCACAGGGCAATATATCCCACCCTCTCACAGGACAATATACCCCACTTTCCCACAGTACAATATAACCACTCTTCCACAGGACAATATACCCACTCTTCCACAGCACAACATATCCCACACTTTCACTGGACAATATACCCCACACTTTCACGGCACAATATACCCCACTCTCCCACAGGACAATATATTCCACATTTTAACAGGACAATATATCCCACCCTCTCATAGGACAATATACCCCACTTTCCCACAGTACAATATAACCACTCTTCCACAGGACAATATACCCACTCCCCCACAGCACAACATATCCCACACTTTCACTGGACAATATACCCCACACTTTCACGGGACGATATACCCAACTCTCCCACATGACAATATATCCCACACTTTCACAGGAAAATATACCCCAATCTCCCACAGGACAGTATACTCCACTCTCCAACAGGATAATATACCCCACTGTCCCACAGGACAATATACACAAATGTGTCACAGAACAATATCCACCACTCTGTCACAGAACAAGATACCCCGTTCTGTCACCAGACAATGTACCCCAATATGTTACAGGACAATGTGACCCACTCTGTTGCAGAACAACATATACCACTCTGTCACCGGGCAATATATCCCATTCTGTTACAGGACAATGAACCCTATTCTGTCACCAAACAATATACCCCGATATGCTACAGGACAATGTGACCAGCTCTGTCGTAGGACAATATATACCACTCTGTCAACAGATAATATGCCCCATTCTGTTACAGGACAATATAACCCACTCTGTCACCAGATAATATATCCAAATCGGTTACAGGGCAATGTACCCCACTTTGTCACCAGACAATATACCCCACTCTTATCAATTTTTCGGTATAATAAAACATAAAGTGCATGCTGTGGGATGGGATATCAGGAATTGTCAGATATCAGGAATTGTCAGTCTGGCTGAATATCGCTCTTGATCTGTAATTTCGACGTAAACGAAAGCGCGGAGGTTATAGTGAAACTCGAATTAAGCAATTAAACATCGTACGCCCTACTGCAGATCGCTTTGTTAACTGGACCAAAACAACTATTCACGTGAACGCGGAAGACCTTATAAATACGTTTGCGTGACGTTTTAGCGCCTGTGACATGCAAAGAATTATTGTTATTTGAAACTTGGCAATGAGTGCCGGAAAATTTGTCAAAATGTGTTGTGTTCTGCATGAATTGTGGCCGTTACATTTACTCCTCATAGATCTCCATAAAGGATATCTTATGCGGTATAGACGCAACGCTATATTAGACAGCTGTAATTTAAATGAAATGCGCATATAGGTTTCAAAAATACTGAGTAACCAATTTGTTAAATATATGTTTTTACCGTATGATGGTTGACTAACAAAAGGAGTCACGTGGTACAGCATGCAGGTATTCGGTGTTAATGGCCATGTAAATGTAAAATAAAAGTAAATGTATAACACACTTGAATGCTTCCAAGTGTGATGTATAAAACTCGGTTGCTGCACGTATACATTCTCTGTCGTATTTGCACAAAACACATTTGGACTGGTGTGTTAGTGTGTTTCATCTGTAGAAGCAGCATGCACATAAAGTGTAAACAATATGACCTATATATTTTTCAAATTACACGAGGTTATTAAAATATACAATTATTATATGGTTGTATATCGATCGCGTAAGACAAAAATATGGACTATACGATGATATACCCATATGGCCATCCATTGTTATGAAATAGACTCGTCTTTTTTTTCATTCCACTTGTCGAATTCGACGTGTCGAGCATGCAAATTGTATCGGCCGGATGCGACTTATGAAATAGACTTGTCCTACATTTTTATTCCGTTTCTCTCGGTCTCTGCCGGGTTTCCTCCCTCCATATTGCTGACCGCCTCCCTATAAGTGAAACATTGTTGAGCACGGCGTAAAACACCAGTCAGATAATTGAAGAAATATTTTCATGTCTATACGACAAATCGCATGGTGTGAACGCAGCGCGATGTCTAGATAAATCTTTTTGGCGCTTTAAACATGTAATGTGTTGTGTGCTCTGATTTAACTTTACCGCCTGTTTCAGGGCCAGAGAAAAGTCGGTGTAATGTTTACGTAGTGGAGAAACAACGACGAACAGTTGCGTCGCGTCGATTCTTTTTCAAGGATCAACTGCTCCTAGTTGTTTCTCCAACTTAACGTGTTTGCAGTAAGGTAGCAACTATCAATTATTTTTCAAGAATCGCACGGTGTCATTTCAAACAAATAATAATAATAGTAATAATAATAATAAACGTTACATCACAATTAACGTCAATGAATGCTGTTTCGTAGCGGGTCAGCCGCATTTATTAGCATGGTTGATCTTTCGTGATGATGTTACATGAAGGCTTTGTGCAACAGCATTGGAGTTTTCAGCCAGCGGATGTCCAGTAGGTTTTACTCTATAAAGAGTGCAAAACGAGCATACAATGGGTGTGTGAGATTATGTACAATGATTATTATTCTTCACCCAGTGAAGTAATAGCATAAATCCTATCATCCGTTCATTTCTTAAAAATGAAAAAAAAAAAAAAATAGTACAACTCATTTGTTCGTCTTCTGATTTTTTTTTTTTGACAGGACGTAATTCTACAAAGGTCTTTTGTAACATGACGTTTGAATTTATACCCTTACCTTGTATCCACGCTCAACAGCGTGACGTCACAGCAAATGTTTAAGTGTAGAAAAAATAAGATACCCACACAAATCCACCGCCTTTCGTCATAAATATGACAAGATTTCTGACTTTAAGCCGCAGCTGGAATAGCGGGGCCGAATTTGAAGCTTCCGCACAATTCTCAGTGTTTAGAACTGACAATTGAAAGTTGGGACATTTGTCTTCAGGTAGCATTTATGGGATGGCAAAAATTTTTATTTCTAAATCGTAACAATAATCTCTGAAATCGTATTTCGAATTTATGACTATAAATGGCTTTGCGAAAGGGACACAACCTTTTTCGTCTATGGCCTTTGTAATAATAATAATAATATTATTATTATTAATAATGCTTTATTTCAGACTGAGGGCCTCTGTGACCGAGCCGTCAGGGTGTTAGCACAGCATACTGACTAAGGAAACTCTCATCAGTGCGTTCGCTGTGAGTTAAATTCCAGATCACTCTGGCTTTCGCTGCCCCACTGGTTGTGGGAAGGTCCTTCAACAACCTGAGGATGGTCGTTGTTTTCCCCTTTTTCCTACCACTATAATTCATAATAAGTGAAATACTCTTGAGTGCGCCGTAAAACATCAATGACAAAAATAAATAAATACATAAATTAATAATTATATTATCTTAGACAGCAGACAAAAAAATATCAACATAACCATGAAGAACAGGTTTGTGGGGTTATACCAACCGTAAATCAATTGACTTCAATTACAATGGACCGGCCCGGATAGCACAGTCGGTAGAGCGTCCGCTTCGGGACCGGTAGATCCAGGATCAATCCTTGATCGAGTCACACCTAAGACTTTAAAAGAGGAAGTTGTAACTTCCTCGCTTGGCGTTCAGCATGAAGAGGATAGTGCAACGACTGGTTGACCCGTATCAGTATAATGGCTCGGGCGGGGGCGGCTTGCTTCCCTTCGGTAAGTCGTCTCAGTGAGGCAGCACTAAAATAAAAGAGGCAACAAGGAGGCACATTACACGTACATGCACCCTAATGATTCCTTCGTCGTCATATGACTGAAAAATTGTTGAGAACCCCAAGCACTCACTCACTCAATTACAATGTTATGTTACAAGTTGATGTTACGGCGAGCTCTCTGATGTCAAAAACGTCTTCTTGTTGGCCTCGGTATAGATGGAAGGTTTACACGACATTTCATGTCGGTCTCTAATCATATCAGTTAAACTCCGATTGGCAAAAGCTTGTCCATACATACATATACGTCAATAACAAAATGGAATAAATATAGATTTATGCCCTACGTGAAGATTGAAGGAGACTGAGGTCGTATTATCAACATCGTAATATTAATATATGTATAAGTAGAAAAACACGCACAGCAGCTAATATCAGGTTACGTAATGTAGCTCAAAGCTGTCGCCTGATTCTTTTTAAAACCTTGTTTGAACTTTACTGCTACAACACGGATCTGTCAGTTTACAATGACAAAGAATAATAAAAGCCCCAGCTCTTCCCAGCTTTCACGATAGGACCTTGACGTCATCAGGGACGCCTGTCATACACTGTCTGCGTGGTCTTACAAATGCCACTGAAGAATCCAGTGTTAGAAAGTTTGCAATTTAAAAAGAAAATCTAGGGGCACTACTATAATAAAGAATATATGAATTAAGGAACACAGAAAATGACCAATGAATCTTCTAATATGAAAAGATGTATATAAGTTTTCAGATCATTTCACACTATGTATAAACGATATCCCTTAGTAGAGGACATCACTGTACTGATTGCGCCCATCTCTACACCAGCCTTGTCTCGGTATCGTAAGATCACAGAGAAAGGCACGTGATCTTGAACGGCTATGTGGTACTCCAGACAAATGGGTTCTCACAGAATTAGAAAACATTAGTCGAACACAGCTCGAGTTGTAATTAAACTTCTTTGCGGGGCAGTGTTAAAGTATTATCTGCAGAACCACTCTGGACGAAGCAAAAAATTAAGCCTTAAGTGTTTCTTAATGTAAGCGTACTGCTGAAGTCAAAATTTGAAATATGAATTCAACGCTTATTTCTAGATCATATGAATTAAAATTAGGAAAACTTAACAAGTGTTACATTCAGACAAATATATCTAATACTGAGCCTGTGGGGGCAAGAACTGCATAGTTCATCAAGGTCTTGAGTTTTGACATGTAGTTTTGATATCTATAGGTCAAAATTCGCCATATGTGGAATCGAACCCCGATGTCTACAGCGTTTGTTTTCCCCTTTGTTCTCGATGTTTTCGTGTATACCCGTGTTTACGCCAACCGTCAATCACTTAACACATCATCACTGACAACTACCCCATGAAGATAACATTTCATCCCTTGCCCAGAAGAAACGAAAAAATACATCACAATGTGGTCGATGTATGGTCTCGATGAGACTCACGGTCGGCATTCAGTTTTGGGTGATTTCAGAATTACACAGTGTATTTTCAAGGATTATGTTTCAACTGACAAACACAGAAACCCTTGCTTAAAGCAATTATGTTGGTT
Organism: Liolophura sinensis; assembly: GCF_032854445.1. Lineage (NCBI taxonomy): Eukaryota > Metazoa > Mollusca > Polyplacophora > Chitonida > Chitonidae > Liolophura > Liolophura sinensis. The sequence goes on along the minus strand of NC_088304.1, from coordinate 14,717,365 downwards.
ATCTATAGCTTCATTAGAAATGTCAGACCTACCTGCACCAGCTTGTACGGGATTCGGGTATAGGAGAATTACAACATATAGACATAGAAACAGAACACTACTCTTCTCCATGTTACGTCTGCTTGCACGAAGAGATTCAGTTTGCTATGATAAGACACTCCTTCTTAAGCGGCAATTCTGGGCTGGCGGATAAACTTCGCAAAGTATATTCATGCACTCAACGGACCGTCGTCTAGCAAACAGTGCGTATAACTGACTGTCAAATGTGCACGCAGAGAGTACTACATCATTTTACGGTGGTACGACTCTACCTGTTTTTCTCCAAAAATATGGTGGTACAATACCATTTGTTTTTCTCCGAAAGATTGCCCATGGAGATATTTATACTGCATAGTTATCGTTATATATGGGGACAGAAACTGCGATAGAAGCCCGTTGTTTATTTGAAGAGTAAGTGGTAATTACTCACCGAACAACAGGCCTTAGCTTGTTTTGTTGAATGATACATAGGGCGCGGGAAAGGGTTACACTGCCTGGTACGCGTACGCTGTAGGCCCACGATCCGGGCCAGTTTCACAAAGTTCACATAGTGCTACCTGCACGTAACTTCCATGGCGGCGAGCAATATTGTGGGTACTATTAGGTCGCCATGGTATTTGCGTGAACACTGCACTACATGTGTTTTGTGAAACGGGGCCCTGCTGTTACTCTGTATGACATACATATGCACCTTTGCTTCTTCTAGGTGCTGCTTGTCGACTTGAAAAGATAATGGAATAGGATAACCGTACCTCTAGAATTGAGCCATTGCATGTCAGAGTTACTCAGTTCCGAGATCGGTTGACTTAGCTAAGGTAAGCTGGGAAGAATGAAATAAAGGCCGATTCCACAAAGTCATTTCTGACTTAAAACAGTGCCGGGAAATTTGTCAAAATGTGTTGTGTTCTGCGTGAATTGTGACAGTTACATTTACTCCTCATAGATCTCCATAAAGGATATTTTATAAGGCACAGGCGCAAGGCTATATTAAAGAGTTGTAATTTAAATGGAATGCGCATATAGGTTTCAAAAATACTGAGAAACCAGCAAGTTGGATATTTGCTATTACCGTATAATGGTTGACTAATAAAAGGAGTCACGTGGTACAGCATGCGGGTATTCAGTGTTAATGGCCGTGTAAATGTAAAATAAATGCAAGTGTATAACACACTTGAATGCCCCCGGATGTGATGTATAATACTGGGTTACTGCACGTATACATTCTCTGTCGTATTTGCACAAAACACATGTGAACTGGTGTGTTTCAACTGTAGAAGTAGCCTGCACAGAAAGTGTAACCATATGACATATATATTTTCCAAATTACACGAGGTTATTAAAATATACAATTATTATACGGTTATATATCGATCGCGTAAGACAAAAATATGGACTATACGATGATATACCAATATGGCCATTCGTATTGTGGTAAAATAGACTCGTCTTTTTTATATCTCTTGTCGAATTGGACGATTCGATAATGCAAATTGTATCGCCGGGATGCGGCATATTACAGACTCTATTTTCACTCCACTTGTCGAATTCGTCGAGTCGAAAATACAAATTGTGTCTCCTGGGTGCGGTTTATGAAATAGACTTGCCCTACATTTTTATTCTGTTTCTCCCGGTCTCTGCCGGGTTTCCTCCCAACATTGCTGGCCCCCTCCGCATAAGTGAAACATTGTTGAGTACAGTGTTAAATACCAGTCAAATAATTGAATGAATATTTTCATGTCTGTACCACGAATCGCATGGTGTGAACGCAGCGTTATGTTGAATGTTTACATAAATCTCTTTGGAGCTTTACTCATGTAATGTGTAGAGTGCACGAAGACGGATTTAACAGCAACGCCTGCTTTAGGGCCAGAGAAAAGTGGAGAAACAACGAGGAATAGTCGCGCCGCGTCGATTCTTTTTCAAGAATCAACTGCCCCGAGTTGTTTCTCCAACTTAAACGTAGTCATGTAGCAACTATCGATTTTTTTTCAAGAATCGCACTGGATCATTTCAAACAAATAAAAAAAAAGTTGCATCAAAATTAGCGTCAATGAATGCTCTTTCGTGCCGGCTCAGTGGCATGTATAAGCATGGTTGATCTTTCGTGACGGTGTTACATGAAGTTTTAGTGCTATAGCAGTTTTCAGCCAATGGAGGTCCAGTCGGTTGCACCGTACAAAGGTACTACATGAGCAAACACTGGGTGTGTAAGATTATGTACAGTGACAGTGACAGTCTTAAAAATGCGAATGATCTTTAGCACGCAATGAAGTACAACTCATCTGTGCGTCAGCGGATTTGTTTCGACTGGTCATAATTCTGCAACGGTCGTTTATTACATGGCGTTGGAATGTATGCTTTTACTCTGTATCCATACACGATCAGGAATTGGTAGAAACAGTTATGGCAGTATTGACAACAATGCTGAGCAAGGCAATTGACTGATACAACCTGTTGGCGTACTGGCACAAATAAGTGAGAAATACGTTGTATTATCTTTCGTACGGTGACAACCACGGATTCGTAACTGTTCTTGTTTTCACTCTGTTGTTAATACATGCTCTGTAGGGGGTTTGAATTGTAGGTGGTGCCTGATGGCTGTTTGTCCCTTGCAAAGATTGGGGCAGTATGCAGTTTGGTGTTAAGCAAAGGACTGACGTCACAACAAACGTCTAAAAGAAGAGGGTTGTATGGTATTCCCTGATAACTCAGTGGGATATAGGAATGTTTTAGAGCCTTATGCGCGTGGATTCGGATCCCGCTTTACTGTACACAACTTATGTGGTAAAAATCGTCACCATTTAAACCATAAACTCTTAAGTGTGAATTCTTGAATAAATAATCAGCTGCTCAGACAATAGCGTGACGTCACAGCAAACGTCTGAGTGCGCAGAAAATCCGATATCCACACAAAACCACCGCTTTCGTCATGAACATGACAAGCTTTCTGACTTACAGCCGCAGCCGGAATAGCGCGGCCAAGTGTGTACACATAACCGTTTCGGACTAATCAAAATTTGAAGCTTCCACACAATTATCAGCATTTAGTCAGAAATGGCTTCGTGAAATGGACACAGTCTCATTCGTCACGTAACGTAAATTTACTACATGTATAAATAGAAAAACACGGACGCCAGCCAATATAAACACACCACAGTTATCCAATGTAGCTCAAAGCTGTCGCCTGATTCTTTTAAAGACCTTGTTTGAACTTTACTGCTACGACACGGATCTGTCAGTTTACAATGACAAAGAATAATAAAAGCCCCAGCTCTTCCCAGCTTTCACGATAGGACCTTGACGTCATCAGGGACGCCTGTCATACACTGTCTGCATGGTCTTATAAAAGCCATTGTGTTTGAAAGAATCCAGTGTTTGAAAGTTTGCAATTTAAAAAGAAAAACTAGGGGCACTATTATAATAAAGAATATATGAACTAAGGAACACAGAAAAATGATCAATCAGTGTTCTAATACGAAAATGTTAACCTCTGCTGAGGAAAGATGTACATAACTTTTTCACACTATGGGTAAACGATATCCCATAGTACAGGACATTGTCTCATTTGATGTCTTAGTTCAGGCCAGTCATATTGTCCACTTTGTTTAATAACTAACTGCTTCCAGCGGAGGGATGATTATTTTGAAAAGCAAGGTGACATTCCAAAATAGAAATGTACCTAATGCATCCGTGATATACTTCGGCGCCATGCTTTTTACAACAACGACGTCGAAAAAAATAATGAAAAAGAAACAGAGGCAGAACAAGAGTGAAGACAAATTATCCAGCACCTATAGATAAATAGAGTTGAGTTTTTTTAACTCCAAACGCATAACAAGTCAATATCGTCCACCGCGTATTTATGGCTATGAGGTTGTGGTAGGCCTGCTATATTTTGAAGCTTGGCGTGCAGGCTGCTGCCCATGAAACCAGCTATATAACAGTGATATAGTATATTCAACGAACTGATTCACTGTAGTTTTGATATCAATGTTGTGGTTATAATCCTTATGTCGCATTTGTGGTTGGTATAAAAAGGATCATACGAAGTACAATGCAAACCTCGGAGAAAAAGGTCCTCTCATAGTGTGACATATCAGAAAAAAGGGAAATCAGAGACTTCAAATCAACAGACGAGTCTTCCCGTTCGGCAAATTTTACAGAAAGTGTATTTGAGTACTTAGTCTCTTTATCAAAATCTGATGCGTACAATGCTGTCACGGCTTCTAGTTGGTGACTGAACTCTTTATTATTGCAGGCATTCAGAAACAGATCCCGAAGATTTCTATTTTGTCGGAACCCAGGTTGATCAAACCTGTCTTGAATTGCATTAATGATACGATCAAGAACAGCAAAGTACTGTTGCCTGTGGACCTCTCGCGGCGTCTGAGGGAACTGTCCTGTCCCTTCGCCAACTTTGTATCGTGATGGTGTTTTGCGGTTTCGCGGTAACACGGGATCTTCTACGTCAAGTGACTTTGCGTTTTGGAGAATCTTCTCGTAAAACAGCTGAAAATCTCGGTTTTGCCTTATTTTCGGAAGGGTTTTAAGAGTCAAAGAAGCAATTTCTGGACCTACTGCTCTGGACAAACTTGCATTTTGTAATGTTTTACTAAGATTATCGGACTGGAGTGCTTAAGAATGTGTGAGAGTGATATTCCGCAGAAAAGATCAAATTTTCTCATCTGTGACGGCACTCCAATAATCCTAGCTTTCACTTCAGTGTCTGTCGCACGTTGTAGTCCCTCTTCCCACCGATTAAATAAAACCTCATAGTTATCAAGAATGCGCCCCAGTGAATTTGCACGAACAGTCCATCGCGTAGGACAAAGTACTCTAACTCCAGGTGTATCGGGTTGAGTATTAGTTATCAAACAATGCTTCACGTCTGGGTGAGTTATCAAACAATGCTTCACGTCTGGGTGAGTATTTGCTCAATTTACACATTTGTGCGTAACTTCCAAAGCGTCTTTAGAAGCTTTTACCCCTTTGATGGCGTCGTTGCACGCAAGACTTAATGAGTGGCCATAGCAGTCTGTGAACACGCTTTCGGTTCCAATTCATGTCACCTGACAGCCACGCCGGATTTTCTCCCACTCATATTGCTCGCGCCAACATAACATTGCCCTCTGCATTTTTATATTGATATATTCACTCTTCAAAGGGTGTCCAAAAATCTTCGTAGACAATAAAATCCTCTCCTACCCACCTAAAAACTAGTACGACCTCTTCATGATTAGAAACGTCAGCTAACTCATCTACCATTACATAGTAAAATTCGGAGCGATGGATATACTTCAGAATTTCATTTATGACCTTTCTTGAAAGAACACCAATCATTTCATTCTGAATGTCATCCGATACATATTTTTTTTGATTTCTTTTTTAACCACGGTAGAACAGACGGGTCGTCACTTTCACGCAAAATAAGAAGATGCGTGAAGTTCCCATCGTCTTCTTCTGCAGCAAAACTGATTCCACGGAATGGTAAACCTTGCGGACATAAGTGACGTATATTTTCATATATTTTATATATAATGCTTCTATTTTCCGCTTTTTCTCCTCCTGCGATTGACTGAAGTATATGCCAGTATCTCTAGTAATTGCTGGTAAGGTAATGAGACGTTCAACGGCCTCTTTATGACACTTGCTAGCTGCGTGTTCTCTAAATACGCCCTGTGTTTCTTTCCAGTTGCTGAAACCTTTAGATATGGAAGTGGGCCCAGCCTTACCGCTGGAGGGTAACCTTGACGAAAAAGTTGCGCTTTGGCATACGAAACAGAAAGCTAAGTCGCTGTTTTCTTGATAATGCAACCAGGTGTGTTTGTCACACCATTCCGTTTGAAACTTTCGTTTAACGATAGCTTTTTTTCCAGTCTCACAGAACGGAAAATCAAAAGATCTGGGTCGATTGGGAGTAGATGACACACGTGTCGTGCGAGTACGCTGTGGGGTTATTTGGGACCCAGATGTCGAAGGCGCGTTGTCACTGCATTGAGGGTTTTCTTCGACAGCCTCTGCCGGAGGAGACAGATTCTGACGAAGTTCTGAATGATATTTTAGAGAGAAATAGCTTAAAATCGACATTCATTGTCACCGTGTGATAGAATAAGCTGTTCCCAAATTAGCGACAGCTGCAGATGAGTCAGAGATCTGATTCACCAAATAATCATCAAATAACCAATCGGTTACGGTGTTTCTTAGTGTAACCGTACTGCTGAAGTCAAAATTTGAAATGTGAATTAAACGCTTATTTCTAAATCATATGAATTAAAATTAGGAAAACTTAACAAGTGTTACAATGAGACAAATATATCTAATACTGAGCCTGTGGGGACAGGAAGTCCATAGTTCGTCAAGGTCTTGAGTTTTGACCTGTAGTTTTGATATTCATAGATCAAAATTCGCCATAATCCCGATGTCTACAGCATTTGTTTTCCCCTTTGTTCTCGATGTCCCCGTGTATGCCCGTGTTTACGCCAACCGTCAATCACTTAACACATCATTAGAGACAACTACCCAATAAAGATAACATTTCATCCCTTGTCCAAAAGAAAAGAAACAATACATCACAATGTGGTGGCCATACATAGTCTCGATAAGACTCACGGTCGGCATTCAGTTTTGGGTGATTTCAGAATTGCACAGTGTATTTTCAAGGATTATGTTTCAGCTGACAAACACAGAAGCCCTTGCTTAAAGCAACTATGTTGGTTATCTATAGCTTCATTAGAAAGATTCGGGTATAGGAGAAATACAACATATAGACATAGAATCAAAGCACTACTTTTCTTCATGTTACGTCTGCTTATACGAAGAGATTCAGTTTGCAATGATAAGACATTCCTTCTTAAGCGGCAATTCTGGGCTGGTGGATAAACTTCACAAAGTACGCTATATTCATGCACTCAACGGACCGTCATCTAACAAACACTGCGTATAACTAACTGTAAAATTTATGCACTCTACGGACAGTCGTCTAGCAAACAGTGTGTATAACCTGGGGCTATTATAATAGTCCCAGGTGTATCCAATTGTCGACATGGTTAAGTCAACTGTGCACGCAGAGAGTACCACCTCGTTCTACGCTGGTACGACTCTACCTGTTTTTCTCCAAAAGTTTGGTGGTACAATACCACCTGTTTTTCTACGAAAGATTGCCCATGGAGATATTTATACTGCATAGTTATCGTTAAATATGGGGACAGGAACTGCGATAGAAGCCCGTTGTTTATTTGAAGAGTGAGTGGTAATTACTCACCGAACAACAGGCCTTTGTTTGCTTGTAGAATGATATATAGGATGCGGGAAACGGTTACACTGCCTGGTACACGTACGCTGTGGACCCACGATCCGGGCCCGTTTCACAAAGTTCACGTAACAACATTCATCTAGCTTGTACCACACGTGGATCCTGTTGCAGAGCCATGTTGTTTTTCCATAGCCCTTAATCATTTTTTTCAATGTCATTCAGCTTGTTCTCCATTATCTTGTTGACGCACCGTCTTTTTCGGCTATGCCGAACTATGGCTGGCATCGTGAATTGCACGATGTTTTATAAAATGTTAAACGGCAGTAACGCGGGTATACCTATAGCTATAATATATACGTCTGCAAACACCACTAGTAAAATCTTATACAGCTCAGTGTATCTTTTACACTGGCAGCGTGTAATTTCTGATCGCGTAATATTTTAACAATTTATTACATTTTGACACCATCAAAGCAATGAGGAACAATTATTATAGTTTTAAAAAAATGAAGTTATGGCGAGCAGATTACAATTAGCTATTTACAGCCGTAGGAAAAAGTTTTGATTTAACGCCGTTTTAATTTACTTCCGTGGCCTAGATACAGACTCGAGTTATTACCCGGTTGGAATTGTATATATTTGGTTTTGCAATATGCTTTGAAAGACGATATGCTAATAGATGGCTTCCCAATTATCCCAAAATTGTTGATTATGAATTCTTAGTGTCTATAAATCCATTTTAAGTACCACATCTTATAAATCAATGTGAATTTTAACACAAACCGTTTTTGCTAAGCAGAAGATGTGAATCTCAGCAAAGCTGTCAACATCACCCTAATTGTAATTATAAGACTCGTGACCAATTAAGAACTTTGAAAATCCTAAAATTCCAAATCTTAATACGTATTTATCCACAGACCTTTGTCGTCGCCTTAGTCTGGATTTCTACAGTAAGTTAAAGTGTTTGTTAAGGCACTTTTCTTTCCATTTATTTATTTATTTGACTGTCTTTTACTCTGTACTCAAGAACATTTCACTTATGCGACGGCGGCCAACATGAGGTGGGAAGAAACCGGGCAAAGCCCGAAGGAAAGCCGTGACCATCCGCAGGTTGCCGCAGGCCCTTCCCATATACGGCCGAAGAGGAAGCCAGCATGAGCTGGATTTCAACTCACAACAATAGCACTGGTAAGAGGCTGATGGGTCATTGCGCCGCGCTGCGTTGCCTTACAAGTTGAATTACATGTGTGAAAAAACATCCTGGGTTAACCTGGATTTTTGTCGTCTTTGAATATCAGTGTGCATGCAGTTCTCATGTGAATGAATCATTAAGGTCACCGAGAGTTTAGCAAACATCTTGAAAATCCATCACAATGTTTATCTGTGAACACTGTACATGTATTAAGCTGACAACGTTTTATGACCACATGATCCCTTATTCTGAACATTACACATCCATGAAAGCTTTCATATTTTTTTTTACTCATTTATTCATTCCATTGTTATTAAACGCCACGTTCTAAAAGTTTCCCCTTAGTACACTCAAAAAATTAATCTGTTAATTTTAACAGAAAGTCTGTTATCTAAATGATGGTAGAATGCATTATGCTATTGCCACAGATTATTCTGTTAACTATATTACACATATTCTATTAATTCAGCATAAAGATCCTATTAAACTAACAGGATATTATGTTGAATATGACATAGTATTATGCTGTAAGAACAAAATACATTCTAGCATCAGTCAAACAACCGACTTTCTGTCAAAATTAACAGATTAATTTTTGGAGTGTAAGATTCATGCGTGGAGGAAACTGGATTGCCCGTGGTAAATCACCACCCATTGGTAAGTCACTGGTAAACGTGACAACGTACAGATAAGCACGCCATATTGGTGGAAGACAAAAGATTGCCCGCGAATGTACAAATTCCTTGTTCACAGCCTGGTTTGAACCTCTCACCTCGTGCATACTAGAGACTGAAAGACAAACTCTTTAACCACTCAGTCACGGCCCACTCCCTCTTACCAAAAATCCCGGGTAGATTTATCCTTCAGACTGAAGTCAAACGGTAAAACTCTGTATTTCTAGTATCATGGGATTAAAGATATAAAACCCATTGAGTTTCACTATATAACTGTAAATTCACGTTTATCAAGATTTATTTTATAACACTGGTATATCGGATCAGAGAGAAAGTTCCAGTAGGCTGTATGAAGAGGCATCGCCCATGAAGTACCAGTATTTTACATATAAAGTAGAGTCTAATTTCATCACTTACCTCTAAGGTTGGGAGGAGCGCATGTTAGAATACACGGAGATTGGAAAATTAGTAGACAAACCAAGCCGACAGCAGGTACGTACGCTAACCCGTTCGTCTTGAAGAACATGATTAGAAATCTACAGCCGTTTACATTACCGCGAGCAAGGGGATTATACGGGCAACTTTTTTAAAGGGAAAAAGAATTTTAATTCCCTCAATTCACTTTCATCGTTGAAGGCCTCCGTGTGTAAATACGCATAAAGAAAGAAAACAGCCCGTCAGAGGGGATGTATTGATTATCCCTCGCCTCTCTCCCCTCTCTTTAAATCCCTCAGTGTTATCAAGCTGCATGAATGCGGAGATCGAGCCAAAAAGAAGCAAGTCCCGGTGAAGTTGTTTTTGTTCGTTTTGAATAAATTTATAGCTGTATATTTATTCTACATCTGCGGAGATTATAACTCTGAAGCTTATGCATGCTTCGTTGTTATATTTGTGTTTCATTCCAATTTGTAAAATTAGAATATAGGACATAAACTCGCCATATTTGCTATTCTTTATTTTTATTTATTTGTTTGGTATTTTACGCCGAACTCAAACGAACTTATACGACGTCCACCAGCATTATGGTGGAATGAAATCGGGCGGAGCCTGGGGGAAACCCACGCCCTTCCACAGGTTGCTGGAAGACCTTCCCACGCTCCCACATATATAAAACGTCTTTAAGGGGTTTTTCTGTCCATCTAGAAAGTTTAGTAGTCAAAAACAGCAAAATATGACTGAGAAACAGTGTATAGGGCTACATCATTAGGCAAATAATGCAAGTTCCTTCGAGGCCTTCTCTCCTCTAAACCCTATAGGCTTCTGTATTTTATTCATTTATTTATTTAATTGGTGTTTTACGCCGTACTTCAGAAAATTTCACTTGTACGACGGCGGCCAGCATTATGGTGGGAGGAAACCGGGCAGAGCCCGGGGGAAATCCATAACAGTCCTGTTTCCTTGCTCTAACCTCTGAGTACTGAGAGCCAAGAGAGGCAGCAACAAGTACCCTTTTTAAAGTCTTTGGTATGACTGGACCCGAGTTCTTCCTTTGCTGTTATTGAGTTTTGCAGCCCACACCCAATGTTGTTAACGACAATTTGTTTATATCTTAATTCTTACGCACAATAAGCTGTAATCCTTCGCCAGCGCAAGGATAGTTGTTGTTTACGAACAAAAAATTGCCGTCCCATCATATAATAAATAATTATCTATCTTCAAGTTATGCTATAGCTGGCTTCCTCTCCGGACGTACTTGGGAAGGTCTGCAGGCAGCCTGTAGATGGTCGTGAGTCAGGCTCTATCCGGTTTCCTCTTGCCATAATGCTGGCCACCGTGTCATAAGTGAAATATTCTTGAGAACGGCGTAAAACACTAATCAAATGAATATCAAATGAAGATATCAAATATATCTTCTTGTATCGCACTTACAGACAATTGGTCCGAGATTGCTTCCATACACAGGATGCTTCCATCTACATGTAGCCTACACAGAAGACTCGGGTTAAATACTTGTCACAGTTTGGTACACATATTTCCTCGCTTGGGACTCTCGGCAGCGGGTAATATACTGGGCATGGCTAAGGCCTTCTGTCATTTCTCACGATCGGTGTTTCATTTATATACAACAATTGCCATCATTATAGTAAAAGAAAACCGCACAAAGCCTGGAAAAAACCATGCACGACCCTCTGCAGGTTGCTGGAGAACCTTTCCATATATGATGTGTGGACTTAGCAAAAAGTATTTTAATTCGTATTTGAATTATTTTCCATCGTATTTTAGATGTGAGAGTTTCATGAGAACGAATGATTAATTAATGGTGACTTGGCTCGCGGTACAGCCGTGACTTGGTGAGACCGGCCTATTGGTGTCTTTCGTATGACGTTCGAGTGACGCAGCACATGCATAAAACATAGGCACATACACACCATTACCGATATGATAATAGTACGCCATAAAAATTAAGTCAGTAATTATATCCTTTCAACATAATTTAGTGCTGAATAATTCTTATAAGGAGAATGTATTAGATTACATATAGTATATATAATATATATTCTTATATCAGAGTATGCCGGTAGACAACTAATTTACATAAAAATGGCTTTGTATTACGGTAGATGTAGGCCATTACGAGTTTATGCTCTCCACATGAATTCCTGTCTACACATATAGGCCTACATGTCCATTCATGGGTCGAACGTGTAATTCTTATAGAAAAACATAAAACAACGATGACACGCGTACAGGTAAATTTTTATTTAGTTTATTTATATGTACATGCATATAGGCCTAGGCCTACACCATATAGCATTTTCATGGATTCGGAATGCTTAATACATGTATATTTCCATACTTGGTCACAGGACAGCTATTCTGTAAGACGGCTCGGAAGTTGGAGGTCACGTGATCAGTCTTTCGTTTCTAAAACAAAATGGCCACCCAGTGTTAAAGCATTGGGGAAAATGTCGCTTTTTGCGACTTCGCTAGCGACCAAATATACTCATACTATCTGGAAAGCTGAAAATTATACAAATCCAACGGATACAAGATCGCTGACAGCGATTCCAAAATAGGCATTTTCCCATGCTATAACGTTGGGAGGACCGTTTTCTTCACCCACGCCGTTTGTTACTAAGGAGATCACGTGGCCTCTCGCTTCCAATCCATCTTACAGAATACACCGCACATAGGACTACGTGGCCACAGACCCCCATTAATTTTCCATAAGCGACAATGTTAACGTTTAGCGCTGTAGCTCAATCCGAAACATTCCGTGGCCAATAAGCTTTGGTGCATAACTGGCCCAGCCTGTCAGAAAGAAGCCATAAAAATCTTGATATAGGTTGACCGTCAAAATTTGGACCTTTTTATGCCGGCAGCTGGGAGGAGTGCCTAGCAACGCCAAGGGGACGTCACTCGCAGCCTCATCACCACCTATCTCCTTGTGTGCTCTCGCCCTTTCAAAATTTCAAACTTTCAGCATTAAAACTCCTACCCAAAGTTTAGACAATCACGTAGAAAGGCGCGTGAGCTCGAATGATATACAAGCGTATGTAGGCCTATACCGAAATATATAATTCGACTTAAGAGACCCCGAACTGAATAGGGATTTTTTATATTACTAAAATAGACTTTAGACATTTCTTATTTCAACACAAAGAGTTGGTGTAAACCGCTAAGATGAAACTGAAAAATGGGCCACCTAGATTAAACGCGACCTACATCATATTTTCGGCTTTTAGTCAATTCCGCGTTTTTAGTCAACCCTAAGGTTGAAAGCCAGTCACATGATATAGAAATGGCGACCGACCGATTGGGATCAGGAAATGGTGATGTCAAAATGACAGTTTTCTGTCAAATTTTTTTGGTTAGGCTGTAAATTGGACGAAAGAATCGTACGAATTTATGATGAACGGCGAAAGACAGAGACTGCTGCGGCGGGAAAGACGAAGCGTCCAGTACCAGAGCGGGATTGAGGGGCGAGAAAAATGCAAAGTGCGCCTGGCCTGTGCTACTATATTATTAGCTGAAATTTTGGAACGTGTGACGTTTTATTCCATTGCTGGAAACCTTGTGTTGTTTCTGAACAAAAAACCATACCTTTGGATGTCTTACAATGCGGCAAACGCCTCGTTTTTCCTGTTCGGTGTGTCATACAGCATGTCCTTGGTTGGAGGATGGGTGGCTGACAGTCTTCTCGGCAAAGCCAGAACTATATTGGTTTCATTTGTGATTTACTTAGGAGGATGTGCCTTTTTGCCGTTTTTATCATGGAATAGTGATGCGGAAACCTTACCGGGTGTCTGTGGGAATAGGACAGAGAAAATGTATACGATCTCACAACTGAAGAACCCGTTTGATGAGAGCTGTGCCTGGGCTGTGTACTTGGCTTTGTTTATTGTTGCCATAGGAGTTGGTGCTGTGAAGGCTACCATAGCCCCATTTGGAGCAGATCAGGTGTTTTATCTGTTTTTCATACAGGATGATTGCTTAAATTATAACCTAAATTGAGGGAAAGAAAAACATATAGAAATGAAGTAAACATCTGGGACTGACTCCACAAAGAGGTTTTTGTCATAAGTTAAAAGGATACAGCATCTGTTCTGATTGGCTGGTGTGAGAGGTAGGCAAGCTCTGCCTTGCCTAGAAGCTAAATTTTAGGTATGGTACATTTATTCAAGGGTGACCAAAGCTGCAAGATTTAACCCAGCAAATCCTATCTCCACTGTCAGCCAGTCAGAGTCAGATTTGTATCCATTTAATGTACTTTATGTGAATTGTATGTGGCTTTTATGAAGAATGCATACTGCTTGATAATATATCTCACTGAGGACGCATCAGTTTTATATTCTTTTGTGAGCACTTGACCCTGTAATGTGTAACTGTGAACTGTGTGTGAAAAAGAGAACCGGAATATAAGATTAAATGCCTCTTTTAAGGCCAGAAAATAGTTGATGTGATGTCGTTTGTGACATGTACAATATCAATATGGTCCACAGTGCCCACTTTACAATTAATGCAGTTTACTGCATTAAATTCATGGAAATAAAATCTACAAATAATAAATAAATAAATAAAATAATTGAATGTAAGTATTGTATGTACATTTTTTTTAATTTATTTCTGCTGCTGCTTACTTCAATTTTAGTTCTCTTTCCTATAAACATTAAAATCGTATGTTGCTTTTAAATGCTGTTCTTATATTAGATCTACTACTGGTATATAAAGAGCAGTATGCATAAGGCAGGAAACCACTATCTAACTTTAGGTGGTAGCTATGTCACCTAACATGCCTAAAAGGATGTTTAGTGAAGAAAATATCCACAATTGTTTTATATAGGTATTGCTCTCTAAAAGTAAAAGTTAACCTGTCTGGAACTTGCATGATGCAGGCTCCAGTTGGCTGATTTCAGATTATTTTGTTTAAAATGTGGGAAACAAAAAATAACAGACTTCATCAGATCTGGTGATTGCTAATGTAATTTGGAGGCAGGGTGAGGTATTTTTGGACTTCCATGATACACTTTAGACAATCTGACAATCAGTCCCCATGCCTGGTGATGAAATAAATGAATGAGATCTGAAAATTGATATGATTTGTAATCTTTATCATTTTTCAGTTAAAAAACTCTGGTCAAAAAGCAATGCGAGTGTTCTTCAACTGGTTTTACTGGTGCGTGAATTTGGGAGCGTTCATAGCATTAGGAGGGATAGCCTATCTCCAACAACAGTATCATTTCTTCTGGGGATACTTGGTGGCTTGCTGCTGTCTGGGAGCTGCAACATTGTTATTCCTGTTTGGTAATTACTGACTTTGCCTTTATTGTTATTCCTGTTTAGTAATAACTCACTTTGCCCACATTGTTATTCATATTTGGTAATTACTGACTGTGCCCACATTGTTATTCCTGTTTGGTAATTACTCACTTTGCCTATGTTGATATTCATGTTTGGGAATTACTGTCTTTGCCTTTATTGTTATTCCTGTTTGGTAATTACTGTCTTTGTCTTTATTGTTATTCCTGTTTGGTAATTACTGACTTTGCCGACATTGTCATTCCTGTTTGGTAATTACTCACTTTGCCCACATCATTATACTTACTTTGCCTACATTATTTATGTGTGGTAATTTCTGAATTTGCCCACATTGTCATCCCTGTTTGGGAATTACTGACTTTGTCTACATTGTTATTCATATTTGGTAATTACTGACTTTTTTGCCCACACTGTTATTCCTGTTTGGGAATTACTGATTTTGCCCACATTAACAGTAATGTTTAGGAATTACTGACTTTGCCCATATCGTTATACTGACTTTGCCTACATTGTTATTCATGTTTGTTAATATCTGACTTGGCCCACATTGTTATTTCTGTTTGGTAATTACATGTATTCACGTTGCCCACATTGTTATTTGATTTCCATGATGTACATAATTGTTGAGTGACAAATGTTCAAGATTTTTTTTTTTTGGTTACCATAACCATAACCTCCTCTTGGTAGCATCAAACTACATGTACTTGTATGTCAAACCAAGTACCAGCAAATGAAAATCTGATAATACATGTATGTATGGTTTACCTCAGTTTTTCATAGAGACTGATTTCAGAGAGCACTCGAGGTGTTTGTTGCATGATTAACTTTTGGCTTATTTTTTTCTTAACTGTCAGACCCTTGACCATATAGGTCACGTGTTCAAATCCATATCTGGGTGGTTTGGCTGTGACTTTCAGTCAGGAGGTTTGTAAGGTATGGGGTGGTTTACTCACGGCTGTGTGGTTTTCTCCACCTGTAAACCTGACTTTAATGCCACATAAGTCATCATCGAAAGAAGCAAAAAGCAAATGTTGTACTGCATAATGAATCGCCTATTGACATACGTGTAGATGTGCATCTTCAATGAATGTTTCTTGGTTACATGGTTAAGATTATCTTCATCAGAAAATCTTTAATTATATAAGGTATTGAGGCCGATTGTACTGTGTACATGTATGTCAGCAGGCCACCCTCACGCAGCAAACTGACTAATGTGTTGTGTTGTAGGTTGTACTGTGTATGTCAGCAGGCCACCCTCAGGCAGCATCCTGACTAATGTGTTGTGTTGTAGGTTGTACTGTGTATGTCAGCAGGCCACCCTCAGGCAGCATCCTGACTAATGTGTGTAAGGTGTTGTGTTGTAGGTTGTACTGTGTATGTCAGCAGGCCATCCTCAGGCAGCATGCTGACTAATGTGTGTAAGGTGTTGAGTTGTAGGTTGTACTGTGTATGTCAGCAGACCACCCTCAGGCAGCATCCTGACTAATGTGTGTAAGGTGTTGTGTTATATGTTGTACTGTGTATGTCACCAGACTGCCCTCAGGCAGCATCCTGACTAATGTGTGTAAGGTGTTGTGTTGTAGGTTGTACTATGTATGTCAGCAGACCACCCTCAGGCAGCATCCTGACTAATGTGTGTAAGGTGTTGTGTTGTAGCTTGTACTGTGTATGTCAGCAGGCCGCCCTCAGGCAGCATCCTGAATGATGTGTGTAAGGTGTTGTGTTGTAGGTTGTAGTGTGTATGTCACCAGGCCACCCTCAGGCAGCATCCTGACTAATGTGTGTAAGGTGTTGTGTTGTAGGTTGTACTGTGTATGTCAGCAGACCATCCTCATGCAGCATCCTGACTAATGTGTGTAAGGTGTTGTAGGTTGTACTGTGTATGTTACCAGGCCATCCTCAGACAGCATCCTGAC